>NW_007247236.1:305052-320818 GCF_000164805.1 Carlito syrichta | reverse complement strand
GGAGTCCAGCAGGTCGAGGCTGCGGTGGCCAGGAGCGGCCACTGCACTCCAGTCTGGGCAACAGAGTGAGACTCCAACTCAAAAACAAATAAAAATAAAAAATAATGGCCATTCTTACTGGTGTTAGGTAATATCTCAATGTGGTTTTGATTTGCACTTCTCTGATGATTAGTGAGACTGAACATTTTGTTATGTATCTGTTGGCTGTTCTTATGTCTTCTTTTGAGACGTGTCTAATCATGTCTTTTACCCACTTTTTAATAGGACTGTTCATTGTTTTGTTTTGTTTTGTTTTTCCTTTCAGCTCGTTTGAGTTTCTCATAGATCCTGAATGTTAGACCTTTGCCAGATATACACTTAACAAACATTTTTTTCCCGTTCTGTGGGCTGTTTCCCCACTCTCTTGATGGTTTCTTTTGCTTTGCAAAAGCATTTCAGTTTATACAACATTGTCTTTTCATTCTGGCTTATTTCATTTATAACGATGTTTCTGAGGTTCATCTATGTTGTAGTATGCATCCGTATTTCATTCTGCTTTATGGCTGGAATTTATTTTATTGTGTGGCAATATCACATATTGTTTATTTATTAGTTGGACATGTAGGCTGTTTTCACTTATCTATTATGAATAATGGTCCTATGAACGTAAGAATAAGTGTACATATATTTTTAATTATCCTGGGTATTAACTTTTGAGGAACTATCAATCTGTTTTGCAAAGTAACTGCACCATTTTACAATCCTGTCAGAAATATATGAGGATGTCAATATCTTCACTTCCTTACCAACACTTATTTCTGTCTGCCTTGTTTACTTTAGGCTTCCTAACAGTAAGAAAGTGGTAGCCCATTGTGGTTTTTATTTGCATTTCTCTAATGACTAACAATGTTGAGCATCCTTGCCTATGCTTGTTGGCATTTATATATCTTCTTAGTAGTAATGTCTGTTCAGGTGCTTTGTAAAATTTTAATCGAATGATTGCCTTTTTATTGTTGAATTATAAAAGTTCTTACTGTATTTTAAATACAAGTTTATTTACAGATATATGATTTGCAAAATTATCTGCCTTTATGTACGTTATGTTTTCATCTTCTTTTGGAATCATTTGCAGCTTAAAAGTTTTTGTTATTGATTAAGTCCAGTTTATCTTGTGCTTTTGGTGTCATATCTCAGAAACCACTGCCTAATCCAAGGTCAAAAATATTTACTTCTATATTTTCTTTGTAAGACTTTTTTACTTTATCTCTTATGTTTATGTCTGTGGTCTATTTTGAATTAATTTTTATATGTCTTATGAAGTAGACAGTCAAATTCATCCTTTTGTATATGTACATCCAGTTGTCCCAGAACCATGTTTTGAAGTTTACTATTTCACCATTGAATATTCTTGGCATCCTTATCAAAACTACATTGACCATAACATAAGTTTTACTTCTGGGGTCTCAATTATGTTCCTGTAATCCATATATTTTCTGTGGATGTAACACAACTTAATCACTGTAGTTTTGTAGGAAATTTTGAATTGGGAACTGTAAGTCTTCCAACTATGTTCTTTTCAAGATTGTTTTGACGATTATGGGTGCTTTGAGATTCCATATCAATTTTAGGATTAGTTTACCAATTTCTACAGAACCCAACTGGGGTTCTGGTAGGAATTTCATTGAATATGTGGGCCAGTTTTGGGTAGTATTATCATCTAAGAAATTAAATCCTACAATCCATGAACACAGAATATCTTCTTATTTATTTACGTTACCTTAACTGCTTTTGACAATATTTTGAAATTTTAATGTACAAGTCTTGCACTTCTTTTGTTAAACTTATCCCTAAGTATTTTTAGTTTTGATGCTGTTATAAATAAATTACTTTCTTAATTTCACCTTTTGATTTTTCATGGCCAATGTTTAAAAATAAAATTAATTTTTGTGTATTGGCCATGCATCCTTCAATATTGCTGAAATTGGTTTTAGTTTTGGCTAGTACCTCCAGTCTCGTGTTGAATAAAAGCGGCAAGAGAAGACAACCTTATCTTGTTCCTAAACATTAGAGGGAAAGCTTACAGTTTAGCTTACAGTTTAGTTATAGTTTTTTTATACATGCCCTTTATCAGATAGAGAAATTTTTATTTTCTTCCTAGTTTTTAAGTTTTTTTTCTTTTTATAATGACAAGATTTTGAATTCATGGTGAGTCTAATATTATTGAGGATGACTTGTAAATGATGAGTCAATTGCACTTGTTACTTTCAAAATTCTCTTTTTCTTTTGATAGTTTGATTATAATGTGTTTAGTTTTGTGTCACTTTGATTTTATCCTACTTGAAGTTTGTTTAGCTTCTTAAATGTGTGACATATGTTATTGATGGAAATGGAATGGTTTGGGGCCATTGTTTCTTTTTAAAAAAGGATTTTTTCCCTCTTTCCTCTTCTTGAAAACCCATCTATGGATATATTGGTGTGCTTGATGATTCACCACAGGTTTCTGAGACTGTTTCTTTTTCTACTTTTTTTTGTTTGTTCCTCAGGCTAGATAATCTCTTATTGATCCATCTCCAAAGTTGCTGCTTATTTATTCTGCCAGCTCAAATTTGTAGTTGAACTCCTCTAGCAAATTATATTCAATTATTGTATTTAAAGCTCTAGAATTTTTATTTTAAAAATGGTCTTTATCCCTATGTTCTGTATTTGATGAGACAGTGTTCTTATACTTTCTATTATTCTTTAGTCATAGTTTTCCTTAGTTCTTTGAATATATTTTAAATGGCTTATTGAAAATCTTTGCCCAGTACATCCAACATGGCTTCCTCAGCGACACTTTTTATCAATTTGTTTTTTTCCCCTTATGTTAGGGTCATACTTTGTTGTTTCTTTGCCTGTCTTCTACATTTTTGTTGAAAATTAGACATTTAAAATAATATAATTATAATGGGAGGACTCTGGAAATCAGATTGTCTCTCTTCCTCAGGTTTTGTTCTTGTCTCAGTTTGTTATTTTTTGTTTGTGTGTTGGTTTAATTACTTTCCTAGATTAAATCTGTAAAATCTGTATAAATTGTCAAGTGTGATCCTTGAGGTCTCTATTCAGTTAGTTTAGTGGTCATATCATTATTATATAGAAATTTTCTTAAACACCTTAGACCTATGTCTCTCCAGTTTCTGCTGAGTGTCTGTGTGCATACTGAAGCCCACTGTCAGTGCTCACACTGACAGTTTATATCTTTTTGTTAGCCTAGAGCTTAAGGTAAGCTAGAAATGAGAGAACCTTCTCAGGTCTTTCTTGGGCATGTGTCTTGCTTTATACAAAAGTGTGGCTTTCTTTAGTAGCAGGATTATATCTAACCTTTTCAAAATCCCCTGTGGACATCTCATACTCAGATTTTTCCTTTAAATTTTAGTTAACTTTTTATTTTCCTGTTACTGCTGAG
Organism: Carlito syrichta; assembly: GCF_000164805.1. Classification (NCBI taxonomy): domain Eukaryota; kingdom Metazoa; phylum Chordata; class Mammalia; order Primates; family Tarsiidae; genus Carlito; species Carlito syrichta. The sequence goes on along the minus strand of NW_007247236.1, from coordinate 317,397 downwards.
ATGTAAGGTAGCTGAGATGTAATTGATACATTAGGACTAAACTACATTCCCAAGAGCAGACAGAGTTATAAAGTAAGTATCACAATAAACATATTAAGACTAAACAATGTTACCAATAGTAGGCAGAGGTAAAGATAAAAATTACAACAAATGCAGCATTAACTCTCCAAATACATCTCCCCACCAAGACACCAACTCCAAGATCCAGCTCTGATTGAGAAAGTGAGGTAGGTCTTTGGAGTCTAAAAGCTCCTGATGAACTCCTCATCTCCTAGCCCATGATAAATGCCTTTTTGTCCCACGGCACTTCCCCCTTTCTTTCTTACAGATAATCAAGGTTCCCAAGGCGGGATGCATACATCCAGTTTATCTATACTCCTGTCAAGGAGAATGACTGTGGTTACATTCAGAGGGCTTCTTACCACAGAAATTTAGTCATCATGGGTGAGTTTGCCTATTCCTTGGCATTTGCTATTGCTATGCCACCACTCCTGGAACTATCCCTAGAGAATTTTCACACCAAAGAGCTCAGGTTTCTATTTTTAAGGTGCTACCATCATCAAACCCCCACCTCAAAACTAGGGTACCAGAATTGGATTGTTATCTGAGTCCATTTGGGCTGCTATAAAAAAATACCATAAGCTGGGTTGATCATAAACAATAGAAATTTATTCCTCACAATTCTGGAGGTTAGGAATTCCAAGATCAAGGCACTTGCAGATTTGGTGTCTGGTAAAGCCATGATTTCTGGTTTATAGATGGCACCTTTTAGCTGTGTCCTCATATAGTAGAAAGGAAGAACTCTGGTCTCCTCAGCCCTGAACAAGGGCACTAATCCCATTCATGAGGGCTCCACCTTTATGTCTTAATCACTTCTGGAAGGTCCTGTCTCTTAATACCATTACATTGGGGATTAGGTTTCAGCATATAAATGTGAGGGGACCATAAACATTCAGATTAGAGCAATTGGGTTCGATAAAGACACCAGTGTGTCAAAGGTCTCTGCAGTTCACCACTAGTGGATTACAGATTGCCCTTGCCAGGAACATCTAGGCATTCTATCCTAACCACAGGGTTATGATTTTGTCCTCTACCACTTGTCTCAAAATCACAAGTAACAAAAGATCACACAGATAAATCAGATTTCCTCAAAATGTAAAACTTTTGTGCATTAAAGGACATTATCAAATGTCCTATTATCTAGTTACCTAATGTCCTATTAGAGGAAACATTTATATTTATAAATCATATCTGTGATAAAAGTCTAGTGAATGCCATATATAAATACATCTTTCAACTAATAATAAAAAAGTGACTTTAAAAAGGCAATAGATTTGAATAGATATTTATCCAGAGAAAATATAGAAATTGCTAATAAACACTTGAAAAGATGCTCAATATCATTAGCCATTATAGAAATACAGTTGAAAACCATAATGAGACACCACTTTAAACCCACTAGCACAGCAATATAAGAGATGAACAGTAACAAATGTTGCCAAGGATGTGGATAAAATGAAATCTTTCTATATTCTTTGTGAGAGTGTAAAATGGTGCAGTTGATTTGGAACACTGTTTGACATTTTCTCAAAAAATTAAACAGAGTTAGCATATAACCTAGCAATTCCAATCCTAGGAATATAGCCAAGAGAAATGAAAACATATGTCTACATAAAAACTTGTACATGAGACTTCATAGAAGCATTATTCATAATAGCCAAAAAGTGATAACAAATCACATGTTTATAACTGATGAGTGGTTTAACAAAATGTGATATATCATCATATAATATAATATTATTTGACAATAAAGTGCTATGGAATACTGATACATGCTATAATATGGATGTATTTTCAAAGTATTGTGCTATGTAACAGAAACCAGAAAACCTACATATTATGTGATTCCATCTTTATTAAATATTTCAGAATAGGAAAATCCTTAGAGATAGAAATTTCATTAATGACTGTCAGGAGCAGGAATCAAGGGAAGTGACTGCCAATGTGCAAACAATTTCTTTTTGGAGTAATGAAAATGTTCTGAAATTAGATAGTGGTATGGAGCAAACTTTTGTGAGTTTACTATAAGTCACTGAATTTAAACATATGTAAATTATATTCATCAACAGATGAATGGATTGACAAAATGTGGTATATACATACAATGGAATGTTATTTAGTCATAAAAAGGAATCAAATAGTTGCAGATGCTACAACATGAATACATCTTGAAAACATTATGCTAAGTGAAAAAGACATACACTATATGGTTCTACTTACATAAAATTTTTATAATAGGCAACAAAACAGAATAGATAACAAATAGAATAAAGGTAACTAGATGCTTTGCAGAGAAAAGAATGGGGAAAGTTATTGTTTAATGAGTACAGAGTTCGTTTGAGGTGATGAAACATTTTGGAAGTTGTATTGATAGTTCCAGAATGTTGTGAATATAATTCACGCCACTGAAGTGTACACTTAAAAATGATTAAAATGACAAATTTTATGTTATATATTTTTACCACAATAAAAAATTTGTAAAAAAAAAAAAATGCTGTTAGACCAAAGAGAAAATGAAGATAATGATAACACCAAATGCTGCTGAAAATACAGCAAAAATAGATCACCTATGCTTTGCTTTTTAAAAAAAAACATATTTTTTATTTTAAAATTGTGGGGTACAGTTAAAGGTTAGATATGCAAATATGCATCATTCAGGCACCCTTTTTGATAAGGGGTATCTTCCCATCCCCAGACAGATGTTGACTACCGTTAATCCCACGTCCCTTCCCCTCCCTGCCCCCCCCAGAGTTCCCTGCCACTGTCAATCCTTTTCCTAAAGTATTACGATAGTTGTTCAAGGCCCATTTATGAGTGAGAACATGTGATACTCAGATCTTTGTTTCTGTGAGAGATCACTCAGTATTATAAATTCTAGTTCAAGCCGGGCTCGGTGACTCAGCCTGTAATCCTGCACCTTTGGGAGGCTGAGGTGAGTGGATTACCTGAGCCTGTGGGTTCGAGACCTGCCTGGGCAACTTGACGAGACCTCATCTCTACAATAAATCAAAAATGAGCCGGGCGTGGTAGTGCGCGCCTGTAGTTTCAGCTATTTGGAAGGCTGAGGTGGAAGGATCACCGGAGCCCAGCAGCTTAATGCTTTGGTGGCCAGGAGCGGCCACTGCACTCTAGTCTGGGTGATAGAGTGAGACTCCTACTCAAAAAAATAAATCAAAAATAAATAAACTCTAGTTCCATCCAGGTTACTGTGAAGTTCATGATTTTGTTCTTTTTTATGGCTGCATAGCATTCCATCATGTATATGTACCACATTTTTAAAATCCAGTCTTCTTTTGATGGACAGCATGATTAGTTCCAGGTTCTTGCTATTGTGAACAATGCTGCGATAAACACACATGTGCAGATATGAACAGACACTTCTCAAAAGAAGACATACGAGTGGCCAACAGACACATGAAGAAATGTTCACCTCACTAATCATCAAGGAGATGCAAATTAAAACTACACTGAGATACCACCTAACTCCAGTCAGAATGGCCATTATCAATAACTCAAAAAATAACAGATGATGGAGAGGATGTGGTGAAAAGGGAACATTTCTACACTGTGGGTGGGAGTGTAAACTAGTGCAACCTCTGTGGAAAGCAGTGTAGCGATTCCTAAAAGCTCTAAATATCGACCTCCCATATGACCCTGCAATCCCCTACTGGGAATATACCCGGAAGAACTCAAATCACTCTATAAAAAATAAACATACTTTCTAACATCCCATATATGCATGTGCATAAAGTCATTTTTATGTATATAAAGCCACTTTTAAAATGTTCCTAATACAAAGTCTCAGGGTATAAAATAAATGTGCAAAAGACATTCGCATTTCTTTACACCAACAATAAACAAACAGAAACCCAAATAAAAAGCACAATCCCATTCACAATAGCCACACAAAAAAATGAAATACCTCATCATCTTCCTAACCAGAGACATGAAAGACCTTTACAATGAGAATTACAAAACACTGCTCAAAGAAATCCAAGAAGACACAAATAAATGGAAAAATATTCCATGCTCATGGATAAGAAGAATCAACATTGTTAAGATGTCCATCCTACCAAAGGCAATCTAGAGAGTTAACGCAGTACCCATTAAGTTACCAGCATCATTCCAGCATACAGAAATTCATATGGAAACATAAGCGACCATGAATAGCCAAAACAATCCTTAGCAAAAGAAACAAAGCAGGAAGTATTACACTTCCAGACTTTAAACTTTACTATAAGGCTACAGTAATCAAAACAGACTGGTATTGGTATAAGAACAGGCACATAGACCAATGAAATGGGATAGAGATTCTGGAAATAAAGCCTCAATTTCTCAACCAACTCCTCTTTGACAAAGCCTCCAATAGCAGCCACTGGGGAGAGGAGAGACTATTCAGTAAATGGAGCTGGGAAAACTGGCTGAATCACATGCAGAAGATTGAAATAGGATCCGTCCCTATCATCATACACAAAAATTAACTCTAAATGGATCAAAGACCTAAATGTAAAACCTCAAACTATAAGAATTTAGAAAACGCAGAAGACACCCTTATAGACATTGGAACTAACAACCAATTCCTATTCAGAACCCTAAATACCCATACCTTAAGAAATAAGATAGACAAGTGTGACTTCATCAAACTAACATGCTTCTGCAAAGCAAAAGAAACCATCAAGAGAGCAGAAAGACAGCCCACAGAATGGTAAAAAATATTTGCCAACTGTATATATGACAAAGGCCTAACATCCAGGAGCTACAAGGAATTCAAATGCGCTGAAAGGAAAAAAACAAACAGACCCATTCAAAAGTGGGCAAAAGAATGAATAGACACATCTCAAAAGATGATATACGGAGCCAACAGACACATGAAAAGTGCTCAGCCTCATTCATCATCAGAGAAATGTAAATCAAAACCACATTGAGATACCACCTAACCCCAGTAAGAATGTCCCATCATTAATAAAACAAACAACAGCAGATGCTGGCGAAGATGCTGAGGAAGAGGAACCCTTCTACACTGCTGGTGAGAATGCAAAATAGTGCAGCCTCTTTGGAAGACAGTGTGGTGGTTTCTGAAAGAACTAGAAATTGACCTTCCATATGATCCAGCAATTCCCCTATTGGGAATATACCTGGAGGAACTCAAATCATTCTACAAAGAAGATACCTGCACATGTATGTTTGCTGCAGCTCTATTCACAATAGCAAAAACCTAGAACCAACCATGTTGCCCATCAAAGCTGGACTGGATTCAAAAACTGTGGTACATATACGCAATGGAATATTATGCAGCCATAAAGAAGGACAAACATATGGACTTCACAGCAACTTGAATGGATTTAGAGTCTATCATACTCAGTGATCTATCACAGACACAAAGAACAGAGTACCGTATGTTCTCACTTGTAAGTGGAGCTTGAACAATTATAATACTATAAGAAAGGGATTGGCAGTAGTGGGAAACTGTCAGGGGAGAGGGGTGGGATTGGCAGTTGAGGGAAACTGCTAGGGAAGAGAGGGGCACACCTCATCAACAAGGGTACCTGCATAATCAATGTTTGTAAATCTAACCCTGAATTGTACCCCACATCTTTATATTTTAAAAAAAGAGGAAAAAAATATTCTTCAAAAAAAAGAAAAATATTGTGAAAAACACATATGCAAATATGATTGCCACTATAATTTATGTAAATGCATTATCCAAATATTTGATGAGTAAGATTGACCTGTAAAAGGCAAAGATAAATCTTGGACTTGTTGCCATATCTTGTTTTTTTTGACTACTCAAGAAGTACTTTGTTAAAGTATTTTCAATCATTTGTATACTGTTTTGTAAGTGCTTTCAGTGGTGCATATGCATATTTTTATGTCTGTCAGTGCCCACATGTGTATGCTGTGAAAACTGTTTTTTGTCACTTAGAGCATAAACTTTGAAATCCTCTTCTAGCCTTTCAGTGTTGCTGTCCAACCGATTCCAGACTCCACTGGAGCATTTTAGAGTTTCTTTGGTTACATGTTTCTATTTATTTTGTTGGATGGCTGTTTGCACTTTTTCCCCCGAGTCTTGGAAAACAAGACAACCCAAAAGCTAATAGAAGCTACTGTATTGAACACAATGAAGGTTTTGTGGAAGGGGGCTTTAAAAAACATCTACAATGTCAAAAATTAGGCTAAACATGCACTCAACCTTTGCATAGTTAAAAAAAAAAGTTCCCTTCCTGGAAACTGACAACAGCACCTGCTGGTTAGGTTAAACTGTTTAACAGCTTTTTTTTTTTCGCTTCTGTGAACCCCGCTAGCATTGCTTGAAAAGTACCTAGGCCTCCAGGATGTTGCGGTTTGGCCCACTTGGAAAGTTCCAATGTGGTTTTGCCCCATTTAAGCAAGCCCCTATAGCTAATGGGGGCCCCTTGCTATGGAACTGTTATGTCCAGCAGGCAAGTGGCCGCCGGCCCAGCTCTTGGCTAATAAACCTCTCCTTTTTATAACTTGTACTTTTGGTGTTGGTGTCTGTGAATTAAGCGCTCAGTCCCTATTTCAGTTTCTGTGGGAACATAGGACTCTGTCCCTCACCATTAACTCAATTCCTTTTCAATTCTGTCCCTCTCTGATCTGTCAATCAAATTCCCACTTCTTTGTTTATTTATTCTTTTGTAATAAGTTATTTGAAATAAAATAATTAAATGATTCGGTTAGTTTCCTATGTTTACGTCAAGTACCATGATTATTTAGATTTTTAGTTTACTCTAATAGCAAGTTTCTTAAGAAAGTTTGCTTTTAAAAGTTTGTTAATTTTATAAGGAAAATGACTACACAATATGACATGTAGCACATTTCTTCAACATATTCTCATTGCTTTTTCACCTCCCAGATTTTATTGTAAATATCCACTTTAATAATATTGTATGAGCCCTACTTGCACAGTAAATTATTATATTATTTGTGTAGCAAATCATTCTAAAGGAAATTTCAATGTCTTATCTATGTAATCATCTATTTTCTTAATTCAAAGTAGTATTTTCTGTTAAGATTTTTGTAAGAGCTTTCACTGCAAGATATTAGTCTCAAAATATAACTTAAAGGTAAATTCAAGAAGTTTTAATATACATCAATTTCACAGGCTTATAAAGCAAAAAAAAAAAACCTGTTTCTAACAGCAAATAAAAATGTGAGGCAAAATAATGCATTAAATACATTTATTTTGTGAGCTTTTAAGTCTACCTATAGTGTATCCTATAATATATAATCCAACCAAGAAATTACTCAGATTTAAAATAAATTGTAGGCCTTTTAAGTCTACCTGTGTATCCTATAATATATAATACAACCAGGTAATTACTCAGATTTCAAATAAATTTCAGGCTTATTCTTCCCCTTGCCATTTTTATACGTTATGCATTTATAACTTCAAGTAAACAGAACTAAGTCACTGTTTATAGACAGCAGGTAATGTTCCTTGTGTCTCATGTTTTCCAAGGATGTCAAGTAGTGCTGGACTAAATTGAATCAGTAATATGTTTTGATATTTTCTGTTCATATAGATAATTTTGTCAATAAAGTAGGAATAACATAAGTTTGTTTGATTAATGGCAATACACATCAAAGTTGAAAAACAAACTTTTGTAAGGTGGCTTTGTTTAAATTTGACTTGTTTGAAAAAAATCAGAGATACCTGGCAGTAGATCGATAAAGCACTTTTATCAGCAGAGAGAAAGTTTTTTTGTTGGTGCTGTAATGGTGCAATATAAGAAAGCTGTGACTTAAATTCAAACAGACTCTTCTACAGCTTATTTGCCCTGACGACGATTACTTTTGAATTTAATTACTTGGTATCAAAGAATGATCACAGAAATTAATTCTGCAACTTCAATATAAATTACTTTTTATTTTGAAGAGTTAGCTAGAATCTTAAATATAAGTCATTTATAATAATATTTCCGTGGATTTTCCAAAGAATGAACATAGAACAATATGAATATAAATAAGCAAAATATTTCTCAATGTACTTAATAATTCCTTATTCCTTTACACATATGTTTCTCAAATTGTGTTTTGTGATTTATCCCCATTAGCATCACTTAAGGTATCAGCTAGAGTGAAGGTTCCTGAGTCATACCTCAGATGGACTAAATCAGAACCTCTACTTGTGAGAATCTGCATTGTTTCAGATCTCGGGGTGACTCTAAGGCTCAGTAAAATTGGGGAACCATTGTCTTAAGGGTAAGACTTTTGACAATATCCTCTGTAGATTCCTCCCGAGAAAATTCAACTCCGTTCATTCATATGCTGATGGCTCCAAAAGTTGTATCTGTAGCAAAAATACCTTCTGAGATCCAGATCTGTATATAGACCTGCTTCTCTCGTATAACTGAGACCTAATGTCACAAAGCAATCTCTTTATTTTTCCACCTGACTCTCAACACACACATATGCACACATTTCTTCCCCCTTGACTTGTGCTCCTTCTTTTGAAGCCTTACACCAACCAAACATCATAACTTATGCCAACTGCATCCACTTAAGTAGTGTCAATTATATATTTTATAATATATTTTTAATCCATTCACCTCCCTCTTCATTCTCATTGCTCCCAACTTAGTAATGACCACTATTATCTCTTGTTAGATAACATCAACTTCTTTCCTGATTTTCTTGCTTTTCCTTGGTCCCTTTCCAAACTTTTTTTCATGCAACAGTAGTAGTAGTAATTATTCTATAATACAAATATAATCATGTAACTTCCCTGCTTAAAATCTGTCTCATTATTCCTCTATAATCATCAAGATAATGTCCACATGTATTAAATGCTTATAGTACTTACTCTCTTTTTTTTTGAATTGGAGTCTCACTCTGTCACCCAGGCTGGAGTGCAGTGGCATGCTCATGGCTGCCACAGTCTCAACCTGCTGTGCTCAGACCATGCTTTTGCCTCAGCTTTCCAAATAGTTGGAACTACAGGCATGCCCCTCCATGCCCAGCTAATGTTTTTATTTATTTTAGAGACGAGGTCTCACCAAGTTGCCCAGGCTGGTTTCAAACCCCTGGGCCCAGGCAATCCTCTCACCTCCACACCCCAAAGTGCTGGATTACAGGCATGAGCCAGCACGTCGAGCCTATGTAGTCTTTATGATAATGATTGCTCTTTATGTCTCTAATCACTTTTCCTACCACTCTTTCTTCTCCATGTTGGCACATTTTGTCCCAGTTTTAGAGAACAATGTTCAGTTTAAAGCATAGCCATACCATTTATTTCCTTCATAGCACGTATCAAGTCATTATGAAAACGTTCATTTACTTAATATGTCTTCTCCTCTATTAGTTTGCTCATCTCTATATCCTCAGGGCCAAGCACAGTTCCCAGTACATAGTATCAGCTCAAACGTTTTTGTTGAATGAATAGATGAATAATGAGTAACATAGCACTTATTTGTATCTTTTAATAATATGCAATATAGTGTAGTGTTTAAACACACCAGTTCTGGAAACAGAATGCTAGTTATGTGACCTCAGACAATTTACTTAAACATGTCTGTATTTTAGGTCCTTCTTATTTAAAGTGAGTCATTATAATAATATGATTTATCTCTTATGATTCTTGTGAAGATTGAGTGAGGAAATAAGTTGTCAGAAAAGCGCCAGGCACACAGGAATTAGTCAATAAATGTTAGCTAGTATTTTTACTTCTTTCTGCTTCAGAAATTCACTTCTGAGAGATCTCATCATTTTATTCATTTCAAAAATTTATTTCTCTTTTCTCAGCCATCAGCTTAGAAGGGTCACATTTGATTTAGTCTAACTGTAATGGTTGTCTTTCCACACCATCCATCATTTTAGAGGTTCTTCTCTGGATCTTCCCTAGCTCTGACATTGTTAGGCGTGAGGACTGGAATTTTAAATGATATTCTTGGGGAGTTTATAGACTCAAGAGGAAAATATGTTTTGTTTCTACAAAATTTCCTGTTAACAGCGAATATTTTTCTTGCCTTAGTAACCTCATCAACATTTTGGGGCAATATCTTTGGGAAATAGTTTACCAGAACTTCAAGATCATAATAATTTCCTGGAGACATAATTGAGACCTCTAACTCCACATCTCAAATCCTGTGTTTGAAGAACAGTTTTACTGGCAACAGAAAGAATTTTTGTTATTTATTGTTAAGAAAATTAATAAATGGTTCAGCCTTGGAACAGACTTATACCAATATAGCATTATTTTTCACTTGGTTGATTCTTAAAAAGATTTGTTAAGGCAAAAGTAAGATTTACGAGATAAAGAACATGGGACATTTATATGAATTTGTGTATAACATTTTCTAAGACTTTATAAGATTTATAGAATTTGAATTCTTATTTTACGTTGACTATTTCAGACTATAAGTTATCATTTCAGAGAATTCAAAAAGAATAGTTTCCTAAATAAACACAGTCCCCTGTTTATAATTTTGCAGCAATACTTTGAATAAAAAATTTTAAAGTACAGTTTAACTTTTTCCAAAGCAAATTAAGGAATAAGAATTTTAGACACGGAAAAGATGTCAGAAGTTATCTATCCCACTGAACAGATATGTGAGAACTAGGGACCAGAAAAGATATATGACATAACAGATGTCACCCAGCTGAACAAGTGTCAAGACCATTGTTGTGGACTGAGCTCCTGCAGTAGACCGACAGACCAGATCAAACGAGAATGGAGTCCCTAGTGCAAAGTGCCTCGTAATCAAATTGAACTTTTAAATGGGCCAGATTCAAAACAAAACAAAACAAAACACAAAACCAGGAGATTCCAGCCAACCTGAGTTAGCAAAATAAGGAAAACTCGTTTTTAAAACCCTATCAGGAAAGTAACTTTGAAGTGATCAATCCATTTTTTTTGTTGTTGTTCTCTGTTTCTGCTGTCTTTAGCCCTTTTCTTCCTATGAAACTCACGTCTTCTCAGGTCATTGGAATGACCTATTTTTTTTTTTTTTTTGAGTTGGAGTCTCACTCTGTCACCCAGACTAGAGTGCAATGGCTGCTCCCGGCCACCACAGCCTCGACCTGCTGGGCTCCAGCGATCCTTCCGCCTCAGTATTCTATTTTATAGAGTAAGCTGTTGCCCGATTCAAGAATTGCAAGTAACAGACAATTAAATCTTTTGTCTCTTGACAGAACTTATGTGTGCTGACTCTTAATTTATTGTTTTTTATTAAACAACAGTAAGTAATTAAATTAGTTTATTATAATAGAAGTATTTATAATTAGAAAAAGACAAAGAAGAATTTACATGGAGGGGAGAATGCTAAAACAAGGTTAAAAATAACCAAAGTGAGGTAACCATATCAATAGGATTTTGTAATGAGGGAGGTAGGTTTATCTCTTAAGAGCTCCAAAGTCCCAGGTAACTTCAATTGATGCAAAACAATAGTCAAACAACCTAGAAAGCTGTACTGAGTTGAATATTTTATTTGGGAGGACAAGCGTTTAAATGTAGGGGCAGTACATGAATTTAACTTTGGACATTGCAAAAGGAGGTTTGTTCTTTAAAGTAATCTTGTAAAAATATGCTATAAAAATCAATCACCCTATAAAATGAACTACTCTCTAAATGTGTTTCTCAAATTAGGGCCTGCTGACCATCTACATCGAAATCATAACGGAATTCTTTAAACAAGCAGTTTCCTAGACTCTGATCACAAACCCCCATCAAAGAACTGCAATATCTGAATTCATGGAAACAGGGCATTTTGCATTTTGTAGCCACTACACCCACCCATCACCTTGATTCTGTTGCAATATCATGTTTCAGTGTCACTAAACTAGTTGAAGAAACATTTACAAACATTTATATTTTCAGAGTGGAACTCCATTAAGAATACTGAAGAAACTTCTATGTATCTGAATTTCTAGTTTAATATGTGCCAGTGAAAATTATCTTTCTTTTCATACTTCCTGTTGTTTGTTAAAAAATAAACTGTTAACTACCTTAGAAAATGGAGTATGTTGAGCATATCTTTGTTGCTGCCTAGAGGATTCAAACTTTTGCAGTGCCACGGGGCTAGCCTTTGGTATTTCACTACTATTCAGGAGGAGAGATATGGAGCTGAATCTGTTTACCAAAGGCATTTGCTAGACTTCATGTTGAAAACATCACACCTCTCCTTAGTTTTATTCGAACCATTTAAATTTAAAACAAAACAAAGATCATTTAGCATTTGCTTTGTGTTTTGTGTGTGTGTGTGTGTGTGTGTGTGTTTGGAGTCTCACTGTGTCGCCCAGACTGGAGTGCAGTGGCGGCTCCCCGCC
>NW_007247236.1:303766-305017 GCF_000164805.1 Carlito syrichta | reverse complement strand
AATCCACTCACCTCAGCCTCCCAAAGGCGCGGGATTACAGGCTGAGCCACCGAGCCCGGCTACTGCGTTGTGTTTTCAAAGTGAATATGTCTCCATCTCCAAGATTCTGATATGTCCCTCTGTCTCTCTTCTCTTCCTCTTTCGGCCCATCCCTCCTGAGAATCACTTCCTCAAAATTAGAAAGTCTCCTCACCCACTTTAACACATTTCTAGTCACTTCTTCTGTGACTGCCTTGTGTTCTTCATTAGCTTAGTTTTAAAAATTATTTTATTAACTAAATGTTCATACTATTTGACTTTGTGATTGTGATGTTTTTTCATATTACGTTTGTTCAAAGTGGAGCATGACTGCTTATGAAAGTTCTGATGTCGGTTGTCAGTGAGAAGGTCTTCAACTTTGCTCCATAAGAACAAGAAAACACACAGAAAGGGAATAAATTGAAAATATCTCCTTGGGATTATGTACAATTATAGAAAAATATTGTTTGTAGTATAATATTTTAATGTACTGAAAGCAATATTAATTAGCTTTGTTGGAGCACTAAATTGCATTATTAATTAGTATAAATCAAACATTAAAATTTCCCCCCACATGCTTAATACACCAGTTAAAATTTAGAATTGTTGCTTCAACAATTAAAAAATATGTTCATACATTATAAAACTAACTTTTTGTTATATAGTTCTAAGTTTAACACACGAATATGCTCTGTAATCATACTAACAATTAGTATACAAAACAAGTCCATCACCTCAAAAATTCCCTTCTGCTGTCTTCTTTGTAGTCAAAGACTTTTCCCACCTTTAAACCCTGGAAATCATTGATCTGCTTTTCTGTCCTTATAGTTTTGCCTTTTCCAAAATGTCATATAAATGAATTCATACAAAATATATAACCTTTTGAAACTGCTTCTCATTCAGTATAACGTCTTTGAGATTCATCCATGCTGTTTCACAAATCAATAGTTCAAACCTTTTAATTGCTGTGCCACTGCTGGTTTCTCCATTCGATTTACTTCTTAAAGGACATGTGGGCTGTTTCTAGTTTGTTGGTTGTTTATAAAGCTGCAATGGACATTTGTGTACAACTTTTTATCTGGACTTTTTTTCATTTCTCTTTGTTTTATACCCAGGAGTGGATTGCTGGGTAAAGTAATAATTCTTCATTTAATTTTTTTTGTTTTTTGAGTTGGAGTCTCACTGTCGCCCAGACTGGAGTGCAGTGGCCACTCCCGGCCACCGCAGCCTCGA
>NW_007247236.1:266956-303746 GCF_000164805.1 Carlito syrichta | reverse complement strand
CCTGCTGGGCTCCAGCGATCCTCCCGCCTCAGCCTTCCAAGTAGCCGGAACTACAGGTGCGCGCTACCATGCCCGGCTTATTTTTCTTGATTTATTGTAGAGATGAGGTCTCACCAAGTTGCCCAGGCGTGTCTTGAACCCGCGGACTCAGGCAATCCACTCACCTCAGCCTCCCAAAGCGCGGGATTACAGGTTGAGCCACCAAGCCCAGCCATTAAATGTTTTAGAAATTTTCTTACTGTCTTCCAAAGTGACTGTCCCCCTTTTTCTCCCCATCATCAGTGTATGAAAACTCCACACTCTTCACACTCTCATCAGCACTTGTATAAGTATTTATGCAAACACAGATTTCCATTTCTCTGAGGTAAATACTTAGAGTGGGATTTCTGTGTCACTTGGTAATTGTGTATGTAAGTTTATAAAAAATAGCTTTCCAGAGCAACTTACCATGTTCCACTCCTACCAGCAAAGTATGAGTCTTCCAGTTGCTCTGCATCTTCACAGGTATTAAGTATTTTTTTCCATCTTCATAAGTGTAGTGATTCATATTTCAGGTTTAATTAGCATTTACCTGATAACTACATTGAGCATCTTTTCATGTGCTTATTTTCCATCTACATAGCTTATTTAGTTAAATGTCTGTTCAAATCATCTGCATATTGTTTTGTTGTTTGCTTTTTTCATAATTTATTGAGTGTTGAGAGTTCTTTTTATACTCCACATAAAAATTCTTTGTTGGATAGAAGTTTTTAAAATATTTTCTCCCAGGTTCTTTCTGGTTTGTCCTTCCAGTCTCTTAAAACTGAACTTAAACTTTGTGGAAAAAAAAAGTTGATTTTGACAAAGTCTAATTTACCATTTTATAACAGATCATGCTTTTGCTGTTGTCATATTAAGAACTCTACCTAACCCAAAGTTATAAATATTTTGTTGTGCAGTATCTTTCTAAAGTTTAAAAGTTTTATGGTTTACATTTATACCTATGATCCATTTTCAGTTAATTTTTGTATAAAGTGTGAGTTATAGCTTGATGTTCACTTATTTGCATATGGATGTTCAATTTTTCCAACACTGGCTTTCCTTTCTTCACTGAATTGTTCTTGTCCCTTTATCAAAAATTAATTGAGATAAAATGGTGCATAAAAAGCTTTACTGTCTGTCTTTACACCAAAACATTTATAACTGTTCAAAATATTTTTAAAACAACCACTTGCTGATTTCTTGATCTTACTACTGGTTATATAGCTTCATGAAATTTCACCAAGATGTACATCCTGAATTGTACAGTTTTCTGGGTACTTAATTTACTTAATAAAAAGTACATATAGATGTCAAAAAAGGAGGGAAAAAATCACTATTTAAAGCCTATGAAAATGGTTCTAAGATCATATAGCAAGTGACTCAGAAATCTACTAAATCTTGGTAAGAGCAGTGGGAGTCCATGGCTACATGGAATTTATCTTAGAAATGCACAATTGATTTAACATGTGAAAAATCAGTCATCTTAATACATAATATTAAAAGAATAAAGAACACAATCCACATGATTGTCTCCATAAATATTTAAAAACGTATTTAACAAAGGCTAACGCACATTTATGATGAAAACCTTCACATGTATACTTTAAGTTTATTGAATTTCTTGGTTGCACAGATTAATGATTTCCATCAAATTTGTCAAATTTGGGGCCTTGATATATCTTCTCTGCTTCTCCTTTCTTTTCCCTTATGTGGTTGATGATATGCTTAATGGTGCCCCATAGTTCTCTGGGATGCTGTTCATTTTTCTTTATTCTTTTTCCCCTCGTGTCTTCTTTGCTGATAATCTCAATTTATGTCTTCCCCTCTAGTGTATTTTTTTTTAGTTAGTATAGTTTTTTATTCCATAATTTTTACTTGGTTTATTTTAAATAATTTGTATCTCTTTATTGATATTTTATTGTTGATCAGTTACCCTTCTCATGAGCCTCTTTAGTTCCTTATAAATGATGCCCTTTAAAAACATGGAACCAACTGTGCTGCCCATTGAAAGTGGACTGGATAACAAAATGTGGTACATATACATGATGAATATGTACTCAGCCATAAAGAAGGACAAAATTATGAACTTCACAGCAACTTGGATGGATTTAGAATCTATAATACTCAGTGATCTATCACAAGAAACAAAGATCTGAGTACCATATGTACTAACTCATAAGCAGACCCTGAATATATATTATAATACTATAAGAAAGGGTTTGGTAGTACTGGGACACTGCCAGAGAAGAGAGAGCACATAACATCAATGAGGGTACCTGATCTTAAACCAGGTAAAGTGGAGACCAAAGAAAGGCCCAAACTTTACCTGTACGATGACCATTTATGTATCTAACCCTTAATTGTACTCCATATCATTTAAATAAATAAAAAGAAAAACAAAGCAAACAAATGATGCCCTTTAGTTCTTTGAAAATATTTAAAGCTGATTTAAAGTCTGCTTAGTCTAGGTCTCCTCAGGGACAGTTTATATGTATTACGCTTTTTTCCCCCTGTGTGTGAGCCCTGCCTTCCTGTTCTTTGTGTGTCTTGTTTTGTTGTTGTTGTTGAAAATTACATATGTTAAATACTATAATGAGGCAATTGTAAATCATATTCCTTCCTCCCAGGGTTTTTTTTGTGACTTTCTTAGGCTAACTCTATAAAGTTTGTGTTTTTCTTATGTGTGGCTACTAGAATGTCAGTTTAATTAGCTTCATGATTATCTAGTCATTGGACAGACATTTCCTTAAATGATTAGAACCAGTGTATCTCCTACCATTTGCTAAGTGGCTGTGCATATGTGTGTCAGGTTTTGTTTCTAATTCCCAGGCAGGCATCTTATCCTTCTCCCATAGCTTTCATTTACTGCTTGCAAAAAGCTTCAAAGTCAGTCAGAGGTGAAAGAGTTAGGCCTTGTCAGGTCTTCCATGGTTATGTGCACAGCCCAGCATTTGTGCATGGCCTTCTAGAGTCCTAAAAAGATTTTGAAACTTTTCAAGTCCTCTATGGTAATCTTATTTCCAATGTGTTCTTTTTAAGTGTTTTTTTAAATCTGCTGTTTTATTATTATTATTATTATTATTTTTTGAGTTGGAGTCTCACTCTGTTGCCCAGGCTGGGGTGCAGTGGCCACTCCCGGTCACTGCAGCCTCGACCTGTTGGGCTCCAGCGATCCTTCCGCCTCAGCCTTCCAAGTAGCTGGAACTACAGGCGTGCGCTACCACGCCCGGCTAATTTTTTTTTATTTTTATTGTAGAGATGAGGTCTCACCAAGTTGCCCAGGAGGGTCTCAAACCCGCGGGCTCAGGCAGTCCACTCACCTCAGCCTCCCAAAGGCGTGGGATTACAGGCTGAGCCACCGAGCCAAGCTTAAATCTGCTCTTGTGTGCCCTGTTATCATCATGTCAGGCAACTGTGAGGTTAAACAATTGTCTCTGATTGTTTTCAACATATGCTTCCAGAAAAAGGGCTGTTTGCATTAAGAAATAATTGAGACAGGTAGCGTAAATATAAGTCTTGTGAATGGAAGTTCTGGAGAACCTCCAAACAAGACAATAACAATTCTCTAGGAAGGGGTTCTGTTGGGGTCCTCCAAACTCAGTACTCCTCCTCCAGTGGTTTCTAGGCTGCTCATTTTCATATCTATCATAACTACAAGGCTATTGATTTTCAAGGCAACCACAGAACTGGAGAGAATGGGATTGAAAAGGGACATATTAAAATGCTACAAAAATTATTATTCTTAGCAAGATCCACCCATTTTCCTTATATATACACACTTTGGATTGATGCAAACATTTCTTTAATCTTCAGAGTTCTAAAAAATGTAATTTTGGCCAGGCACTGTGGTTTGTTCCTGTAATTTCAGCACTTTGGAGGCCAAGGTGGGAATATCTCTTGAGGCCAGTAGTTCAAGATTAGCTTGGGCCACATAGTGAAACCCTGTCTCTACCAAAATAAATAAATAAATAAGAATTTAGACAGATGTGGTGGTATGCACCTGTAGTCTCAGCTACTCAGGAGGCTGAGGCAGGAAAATTGTTTGAGACCAGGAGGCCAAGGTTGCAGTGAGCTGTGATAGTGCCATTGCACTTTAGCCTTGGCAATAGAGACACTGTCTCAAAAAAACAAAACAAACAAAAAAAGTGAATTTTTACAATTTGTGCCTGTGTCTTCATTGCTTTTATAGAGGGTCAGTTTTTCAGAAGTTCCTATTCCACCATTAGAGGGGGACCATACATAGTTATTTTTGGTATTTGCTATTAGCCATGTTTGGTAAAAAATATATATATTTACTTCTCTTGTATTTTTTAAATTCTTTTTAAAAAAACTATAACAAATTACCTAATTTTATTATATTTTATTTTTTATTATTATTTTTTCCCTTTTTAAATTTTTATTTAAAATTGTGGGGTACAATTCAGGGCTAGGTATACAAATATTCACCATGAAGGTATCCTTATTGTGAGGTGTGCCCCCCCTTCCCTGGGCAGATATCAACTACTGTCAATCCCACCTCCCTAAATTCTAATAGTTACATTTGGTTTTTTGTCTTATATTTTTCTCCAAAGATTTTCTATCTTTCCAATCCCTTTTAAGACTATTTGTAGTACTT
Organism: Carlito syrichta; assembly: GCF_000164805.1. Taxonomy (NCBI): domain Eukaryota; kingdom Metazoa; phylum Chordata; class Mammalia; order Primates; family Tarsiidae; genus Carlito; species Carlito syrichta. The sequence continues at coordinate 299,110 of NW_007247236.1, read as the reverse complement.
CATGGAGCGTGGTTATAATAGCTGCTATAAAGTGTTTGTTGAATAATTACAACACTTGTGTCATCTCAGAACTATGTCTGCTTATTGTGTTTTTCCTTGAGAATTTGCCAAAATGTCCTGGTCTTTGTATATTTAGTAATTTTGCATTTTGTCTTGGACATTTTAGTATTACAAAATTTAGGGTGTATAAACAAATACTATGAAGATATTTTTAAAACAATCGAGCCAATTTGGTACATGCCACACGTTTCAACTTGCCTTCATTTGGCTGTTGTTCCAATGTCTGTTCAGTTTCCAAAACTTTAGCTGTACTATTTGAACCTTTCCACTGTGCACACCACCCAAAGGCCAGTCTGAGACTTTTGATATGCTATGTAGTGTTACATCAATGCATGTACAATTTGGATGTGAGTCTAGAATTAATTGGTACCCTTATGGGATCTCATTCTTGAGCTCCTTCTTTTCCCTGGCCTTGTCTATGACCTTCATCTCACAAAGTTTTTGGCTATCTCACTAAAAAGCCACGGTTTTATTCTCTGCTTTATCGCAAGCTCGCTGCATTTGTCTGTCTCTGGGGCCAAGTGGCAAGTAAGTAGAAAGTAAGCAACAGCCAATCCCAAAATGTTGGGATTACAGGCATGAGCTACAGTGCCTGGCCTATGCTCTTTGGGTTACCATACTTCTAGTAAGATAATTTTCCTTCCTCAGAGTTTTAGGTGTCTTCTTGCCTGCTGTTGTACCACGACCATAGGGTTGTAGCACCAAGAATGGGGCTTGTTTACCGGTCAGGCCAGGAGAGTGGAAATACAGAGGATATAATACTCTTTCTGTAGCTTAGGTGTGCTCCTCCTGTCTCAAACCAGAAAAAGAAGACTTCCTTTGGACATCTTTCTGTCTGCACTTGGTGCACTTCCAGAACACTGACTCCATGTGAGTCCAAGTCAGGACCTATAGAAATGAAAAAATATTGGTAGCTCAGTGCAAGATTCTTTGTTCTTCTAGTTTCTTTCCCCAGTCTTCTTGCAGCCATTTACTTTTCAGATGCCTTGGAAAGCTGCTCTATTCAATCTGCACAAGGATTTTAGAGGCTTCGGCAGGGGAAACCAGAATAGTGTGCTTACTCCCTATTAACAGAAACTGGAACTCTCACATTATATTTCCTTTTCTATTATTAAATAGAAATATTAAGCTTTAAATGTGTTCAAGTTTATCATAGAAAAATATTGTTTGCAATGAACTTACAAGGAAGGTACAAATAGCATCTTTAATAACAAACATATCAAAACATAAAAACGTCCCCAAAAAAATCTCTTCAATAAAGGAGGACTGAAAGCACCTATTTTCAAAGACGCATTTTTATTCATAGGTTAAAATATGGAATGAAGCAAGCTCTTCTACTCTCTTCTAAATTATGAATAAGTCTGCCCTGAACATACCTGTTTTTTTTTAAATTCAGAGTAATCACTAAATTAAAACACTGAGTTTTGCTGTAATTTGAGAAACTTGTCAAAAAGGTTTATTTAACCTTAAATTTCCTCCCAAATAATCTCAGACATTCAAGACACACAGAAAGAAATCTCCAATGTAGATGTAATATTAGTAATATTTTATACAAATGATCACTATTCCAAACCTAAATCTCCTATTTGTGTAATATTTTTTTAAAGTATTATATTGAAGGGGAAAATCTTAGAATACAAGCGAGATCTCACACCCCTAAGTAAGGACAATATAACCCAAGTACAAACACTGCTCAAGTTATGCAAATTCACATTGAATCACTACCAAGATCAGTTGTTCTTATCTGCTTGGGGGTCAGGGATTTTTAAAAATTCAGACAAAATCTGTGTCCATAACCCCAGAAATATCCATAATGCCAATATATATGTAAATATATATTTTTATCTGATTTTCGTGATTTAAAAATCGATTATACACACACACACACATATATATACATAAACATACACACATAGTATTTTACATAAATTTTCAGAGGTTTCCTATACACCTGATGTCTGGATTAAGAACCTTTGACTTAGAAATGATGATGAATAAACGCGTTTATTTTCAACCCCTTTCCTGAGTTCCAGATTTTTATTCTCAATTATCCATGGGAAAACGCTACCTATGTGTATTGGAGTCACTTCAAACTGAGCTGTCATACCAAACTTTCTGTTTCACTTCGTTTTCTTTTTCACAGTTAATGGATTCACCATACACCTGGTCACCAATACTAAAACCCTAGGAGTCATCTCAGAATCTTCTTCTCCCTCACACTCCACTTTACAATCAAAACTAGCGTTATTCAGTCTACCTTCTAAATACAGTCTAAATCTATCCGCACATCCTCATTTCCACAGCTGAAACATGACAATCTTGTTTTGTTCTACCTGATTCTATTATAGAGGGCTCTTAAGATGGCTCTCTGACTCTAGTTTTCCATATCCAATATATCCTTCACACTGCTGCAAATATATTTCTAAATCATGAATTTGCATATGCATTCCTCTTCTGATGCCTAATACAGTGATTTTCAGAAACGACATAAAAATGAAATTTTTAAACAAGTAAGCAGACTCTCATTTGTTTCTCAAGTGAAATTTCTTGTGGAAGCCCAGCATACCAGGCAGGAAAAAAAATGGGATAAAATTGGCATAAAATGTTATTTCTCAGACTTGTCCTATTATGAATCTCTCCATGTGTAGGGAACCTGCTAAAAGTAGCACTTGCCAGAGACTCATTTCAGACATCCTAGGCATAATGTACATGGGCAGGGCACAGGAATCTGTATTTTCTAAAAATATCAGGTGATTTTTATAAACTGGCAAGTTTGCAAAACACTTGACTGAAGAAGGCATCCGATCCAAATGATCTAAAATGACAAAGTATTAAGGGATTGGCAGCAGTGGGAAACTTCCAGGGAAGGGAGAGGGGCTCACTTCATCAATAAAGTTACCTGATCTCAAACCAGGTGACATGAAGACCAAAGTGAGGCCCAAACTTTACCTGTACAATGACCATGTATATACCTAACCCTGGATTGTACTCCAGATCTTTAAAATAAAAATTTTTTTAAATGACATAAAAAAGCCGTCACAATTTGACTCCAATCTTCCTTCCTTCCTTCCTTCCTTCCTTCCTTCCTTCCTTCCTTCCTTCCTTCCTTCCTTCCTTCCTTCCTTCCTTCCATCAGGGTTCACTTTGTCACTCAGGCTGGAATGCAGTGGCACAATCATGGCTCACTGCAGTCTCAACTTCCTAGGCTCAGGTGATCTTTCTGTCTCAGCCTTCCAAGTAGCTAGGACTATAAGCATACACCACCACACCTAACTAACTTTTAATTTTTGTGTAGAGATAAGGTCTTGCTATGTTGCCCAGGCTAGTTTTAAGCTCCTGTGTTCAAGCAATCCTCTCGCCTTGGCCTTTCAAAGTGCTGGGATTACAGACATTAGCCAACATGCCTGGCCTAGCCTCAGTTTATTTTTATTTATTTGTTTTTTTGAGTTGGAATCTCACTCTGTCGCCCAGGCTGGAGTGCAGTGGTACACTAACAACCCCCCCAGTATCAACCTGCTGGGCTCTGGCAATCATTGCATCTCAGCTTTCCAAGTAGCCAGAACTACAGGTGTGCGCTACCGCACCTGACTAATTTTTTATTTATCGTAGAGATGAGGTCTTGCCAAGTTGTCCAGGCTGGTCTTAAACCCACAGTCTCAGGCAATCCACTCGCCTCGGCCTCCCAAATTGCTGGGATTACAGGCTGAGCCAACAAGCCCGGCCTATTTTTCTAACCTACTTTGTTCATGCAGCATATGTTCAAGCACATTGAACTAGTCACCATTCTTTGAATTTGCCACACCTTGTCTTTTGGTCAATGTGCCTTTACACATCAAATTTCCTTTTTCTTGTATGCCTTTCTTCACCTTATTCACCTGTTGCCTGTCTTCCTAACCTTGAAGAACCAGAGCAAAGGTCATCTTTTTTGTGAAACTTTCTAGGACTAAGCACATTATATAATTCAGACTCTTTCATTAACTTGATGGTAAGCACTGTGTCTGATATGTATTTATATCCTCGTTAACACATACACAATATTCAATACATAATAACCACTCAATAAATATGTGCTAAATATTGAATGAGTTTGAATTCATGAATAAATAAATGAATACCTTCATGAATAAATGAACAACCAAGGTCAACAAATATCATACTTAAAAAAGAGAATATAATTATTTGCAGAAAGAAAGACATTGAACTTACATTAATTTGTTCGCAATTTACTTTAAAACATTTTGGCATCTACAATTCGATGAAGATATGGGCATGGTCAATATTTTTTTATAACCCAGGTATAGTTAACATTTGAAGTACTCTTATTCAGAGATTCACATTCCTGCAGTGGGTAATCATCAGTCCAAAGACGTACAAACAAAACAGGATACTCTGAGAAGTCTCACTCTCTTCTCTACTCTTCTTACCTCATCACCACCCACTTTCAATAGAGACCAATTTAATTAGTTTCAGCTTTATCTTTTCTGTCTCCTTTTTTTTTTTTTTTTTGCAAAATAAAGACACACATATTCATATTATCCTTTTATTCTTACATAAAATGTAACCCACACTATGTAGTTTTGCATTTTGCTTTTTTCACTTAAGCATATATTCTGTATATTACTCAATATTAGTTAACTGACAGTTTCCTTATTTTTCAATAGTTTGAATACACCAGGTTTTATTTAAGCAATCTTCCAAGTGTGGGCATTTAGACTGTTTCCAGTATGTTGTGATTATAAATAATGCCACCATGAATAAACTTGTGCATATGTCTTTCCCACCAAAATTAGTTAAGAAATGCCTAGAAGTAGGATTGTTAATTTAAAGGATAAATGTATATTTAGCTTTCTTTGATATTGCTGAATTCTCCACCATGGGGCTTATACCATTTTGCATTCCCATTGGCACTGCATGAGAGTGAATGTGTTACCACAACCATTCAACAAACTTACTGTCAAGCTTTGGAACTTTTGCCAAATTGAGAGATGAAGAATGGTATTCAGTAGAGCTTTGATTTATGTTTTCTTTCTATTAATGGAGTTTAGAAAATGTTTGTATATTTAAGGCTAATCGGCACATCTTCCTTTATGAACTGTTAATGTTTTTTGTACCATTTTTCTATTGAGTTTTGGTGGCTTCCTCAAATTTCTGTTGTGAAATTAGCCCTTCATCTGTGATTTCTCCTTTCCTTTATTGTCTAAAGCAATATATTACCAGAAGTGTTATAAGTTGCATAATTGCTTAGGCCAATACATAGCTACTTACATACTAATACTAGTACACTGTGTGAATTGAGTCTTACGACTTAAATAAGAGGAGGAGAGTTTAAGTGGACTTATTAACATAATTTTATTTTGTATTTTAAAGATGTGGGGTGTAATTCAGGATTAGGTAGATAATACAGGTGGAATTTGGGCCTCTCTTTGGTCCCCACTTCCCCTGGTTGAGATCAGGTACCTTTATTGATGTTACGTGCCCCATCCCCTCCCCTGGCAGTGTCCCGCTACTGCCAATCCCTTAATTAAGATAACTTTAAGTCTTCAATTGCTTATCTGAAACTCTTGGGGATAAGTGTTTCTCACAGTTTAGACTTTTTTGAATTTTAAAAAAGTAGTGGATATATATTATGTAATATCATCCATCAACTCTGGGACAGCACCACATAATCAAATGAATACTTGTGGAACAAAATGCATGAATATACTAGATAGGATAAATAAAAACCATAAGCACTCTCACATCAACTCAGATTTTATGGTCAAATTAGTTTAAGTAATATCAGGATTTTACCACCAAATGCTTTAAAATAAAGCTTTCAGTTTCCAGAGCTTTTTTCTGGATTTTGAAATTATGAATAACAGATTGTAGACCTGTAGTGAATTGAACCAGCCACTTTGGGGTATTGCTTATTCAAGAAAGCTGTATATTATTACATAAAGCCTTAAGAAAATCATAAAAATCAAGAAAAACAGCAAATTGTTTATGCTAGGTTGACGATATTGAATAACTCCCTTAAACTTCATAAACCTCACCTAATCAATATGAATAGGAAATAGGGATTAGGATTCTGAAACTGCATAAAATAATTATTTTCTTTTCTTATTTGGGATATATTTAATGTAAATTTTTATAAAAGATAAAAATACCTTTTTTCCAAATTATATATATATTTATTTATTATTGCTGTCCCTCAAATACTAGTTCATTCACTACTGTATCTGTATTTCCTAGGACGATGTCTGGTTGACAGTGCTTGATAATTATTTTTGAATAAATTCAATTAGTGGAAGGAGAGTACAAGAAAAAGACATAATGAGATAGAAAATTGTTCACTCATCTACAATAAAAGTACAGGTTTAAAACAATAATCCAAATGGTGGTGATATTCTACCCCTTGCTCTATCCCAATTAAGACTTATCTAGAAATAAACTTACACATATTCATATTTGGAGAGAGTGACTACTTGTCTTGTCAAGAAGAAGTTGACTTTGTTTAAACAGGTGGAAGTTAGTTACCTCGAGATGTCATTACTTTATGTTCCCCTTTTTTCCCAATTATCATTCCTAAGAATAGATAATTAGAGAAAACTTAAAATATGCAACTTCTGTCATTTTTAATTTTGTTCTCAATTTGCTGAACTGCCTTTGTCTAAATAATACATCTTTTAAAAAAAATTTGCTTTATTTTTTAAGTTATAAAATAATACAAGCTCATAATAGAACATTTAAAAAATTATAGACCATTTGAGAAATAAAAAATAAGAAGGAAAAATAATTCACAGGTTGACCTCTCAGAGATAACTCATTATGTTTTAGTATATCTTTCTCTAGTCATTCTTCTAAGCATATTATTTTTAAATATACCATATAGACAGTTTAAATCTTGTTTTCCAATCCTTTAAACTATAAAGATGTTTGTATTATTACAAACTTTTAAAAACATTATTTTAAACAGAGCCCTAACATTTCATCATATGGAAACTTCAACATTTTCTTAACTTGTCCCCTATTATTAGACATTTCAGGTAGTTTTGATGTTTAGATATCATAACGCTTTAAATAAAACATTGTAAATAATCTCCCAGGTGTGGAATTACTAAGTTAAATGGAATGAAGATATATAAATGAGTTAGACATTCTTAAGAAATCTTTAAGAATTCTAACAATTCTAGGTATGTAAGGATATCTAGCCCAATGGCATCATTTTAATCCATATCAGTATCTCATAACATGAACCCGGAAGCATATCCAAGAGGAACTCTATTATCCACTTACAATATGTGCCTTTTGTTCTGAACCACCAATTACACTCTTTGACTTTGAAATTTAGACTGTTTTTGTCAAGCAATGGAAGAATCTGAATGCTTGTCAATAAGAATGTGCTAACAAATTGTCAAGGAGACCTCTTCATCGTTTGCAATGGGTTGTGTTCAGTTTACCTTTTGTTTCACTGAATAGTCATTGCATTACGTCTAAAACACCTGTATTTCACTTTCTGTGCCTAGGACTATTAGAATTCCCTCTGGGGATTGCGGAAACCCGGCAACATTTTGGCTTACTGTTGCACATTTGCCATCTAGTGGTTAAAGTGAGAAATTGCAGACTTACACCCTCTTCAGCTGGGGGAAGAACTTAAGATTCTGTCTTTCACAAGAAATCCATAGAAAGCACAAACTATCAATAGTACTCAGTAAGAATGGGTAGGATTGCTATACAGGATGTACCCATGTTCAGTTAGGAGAACAGTCTTCCCGACAGGAGGTAGGGCTTAGAGAAAAATCACAGAACTTTTCCCAAAAAATGCTACTCCATTATCTTTAATCCCCCAAATACTCACTGATCTCAGTAAAATCATTTTCAAAGGGTTATTAAATATTAGGCTTTAAATATAAAACAAATTCCCAAGGGTCTGTAATCAAATCACCATGATGTTATTATGCATGGAAGGAAGGAAAAATTTCTTAGTCTTTTTGTGTTGCTGTAATAGAATACCTGAGACTGGGCAATTTCTAACAAACAGAAATTTATTTTCTCATAGTTCAGGAGGCTGGAAAGTTCTAGATCAAGGTACCAGAAGGTTCAGTTGTCTGGTGAGAATTCCTCTCTAATTCTAAGATGGCATCCTATTGCTGCGTTTTCTCGAGGGCAGGGGGAGGAATGCTCTTTTCTCACATGATGAATAGTGGAAGAGCAAGAGGGCTGAATACTGTGTAAAGCCACTTTTATAAGGGCCTTAATCCAATTAATGAGAAAGGAGACCTCAGGGCCTAATGACTTCTTCAAGGCTTCACCTCTTCATACCATCATAATGGCAATACCTGAATTTTGGAGGATACACATTGAAACCATAACAGAAGGATAACTCATTTACTTTGCCCTAGACACTGTGTGCTTGTTAAATGATTGCTTTAAGATAAGATCCAGATCTTTTATTGACCCTATTGTAAAGTTTTCTCATTTCTCCCTCATGACTATCTGTTTGAGTTAATTTCTGTTCAAATAGAATGTGTTCCTACAAAAGCACAATTGCTGAGATTTACTGTTCCTTTGAATTAGATAGAGTCATTAACTTTCTATCTACTTTTTAAATTCCAATCTAATCAACATATAATTTTGAAAATGTGGACCATGTAAATTATACAAGAGATTATCTCTAAAGATGTACAGTGGAAATACTCAATTTGTGGGGAAGGGTGGTCAGTAAATATAAGGGTGAAGTCTGTATGGGTGGGGAAGCATTTATTCAAGAATAAGTTATGAAAAATGTTAATAACTGAGCTGATGTTTCAACATGTCAGGAATTTTCTTTTGCCTTCAGTCATATATGCCTTAGGAAGGGGGAATAAAATATTAATAAGTGGATGAGGTTAGCAATAGTATAATATTTTCAGTAACAGCAAATTTATCAAATAATGTTGAGCTTGAACCATTTCTGGGTAGCCGGTTACATATGTCATTTATATAAATTTACAAACCATAAAAAGAAAACATACCTTAAAAATAGACAAATACAGAAGTCCACTAACATCCACTTCAAAATATTTTGATATATGTATTCCAATATCATTCATTCACTGAATATTCATTTAACAAGCAGCTATTAAGTGCACGTCAAAATTTAAAAATTTATGTGTATTTAACTTTGGCTCAGCAAATCTATTGCTGAGAATCTAGTCTCTGATTATACTCACAGAAGTATGACACGATTTCATTGCCAGTATGTTCACTACAGCATTGTTTGGAATTGCAAAAGATGGTAAATGATCCATTGATGGTGGTGAGTTTAAGTTAATTTAAGTTAAAATTCATCCTTGCAATGAAATAATATGCATCTATTTAAAAGAATGAGAGTTCCATATGTTTATATAGAAAACTCTGCAAATTATAATTGAAAAGCAAGGCAATTAATATAATAATATTTTTATACTTTATGAAGTATACACATTCACACACATATGCATATGTATATACAACTGTATGGTGTCAGACATTCAGTAAGATGATTTTCCATTGCTAGAGGTTACTTATAAATCCAAGAAGTATGTCCAAAACAAAGCCCTATTAAGTAAGATTATAAAATTCTTTAAGGTATTCAAAGCTTAGTTTAATAGAGTATGATTTTGGGTGTGATATTTTTCCATCTGTAGGAATCGTATTTCTGTTTAATCAAGTCTGGAAGCACAATAGCATTTTGAGGGGATGACCTAGGGCTTCAGGATCTGCTTTTACCATTCAAAATGAGACTCAAATTCAGGTGCTAGAGTTTATATACAGCATCTTCTGACCATATTTTTGAGTTTTCTTTTTACTTGAATGTCTGATTTCATTATGTTGTTCAACTCACTATGATTAATATTCATTGAAGCAAATTGAGTGCATAACACTTGCTGATTGCTTACTTAGTTACATGAGTTATGCTAAGTATCCATTAATCTCCACAACCACCCTATGAGATAGATATGAATATGATTCTCACTTTAAAAATGAGAAAACACACCTTGATGCTTTACCCAGTCGTGACCTCTTCAAGCAGCACATCCACTATTGGACTCTCCTATCTCCTTTCTTATTTTTATTAAAATATTTATGTCTTATGCACTTATTCTCTGAGAAGCATGTGCTTTTTTCATAAGTGACATGTTAATCTGTAAAATGTATTTATGCTTGATTGGAGCTTAACATGTCTCACTTATTTGAGAACATTTACTCATCAAACAGAAGGTTTCTGCAGACACAGTTCATATAAAGTTACTCATTAATTAACCAATTTACATGATGGACATTAGAAATCTCTTGAACATAACAGTTTCATGGAGCATATAAGCATTACTGAAATAATTCATAGACGCATATAACTTTAAACTCTAAAAATTGGTATGAAAATCAAACAGGGTCATTAGTGCCAGTTTGGTGGATTAGATAAGGAGAGCTTCTCTAAGGAAGTAAAGGTCATCTCCATACATGAAAGATAAGTAGGAATAAACTAGACAAGCTGGGGGTGGGGGCATTCCAGCCATAAAAATAGCAGTTGTGGTGGAGAGCTTAGTGATCCAGCAAATGAAAGAAGGTCTGAGTGGCCAGAACATAGAGCACTACACTGAAGATGGTGAATGAAGGAACTGGAGAGATAGGCAGAGACCAAATCCTATATGAAATTTGGAAGAAGTAAATAGAAATTTCAGCAGTTAAACAGATAATTAAAAATTGTGGTGTTATGTGCCATAAATAAGATAAATACCAAGGGAAAATGTAAGGCAAATCTCTGGACCATACTTTGACCTCCAAAGACTTCCAGAAAAATGTGAGCTCTGAGGGATAAAATAAAGTCACAGTTAAATGAAGTAGAGACCAAAAAAAAAAAAATCATAGAAAGGATCAGTGATAAATAAGATTGACAGACCCCAGGCCAGAATGACAAAGGGGGGGGAGAGAGATTTCAAATAAAACAAAAAAGGTAATGTCACAACGCATCGAGAGAGATCTTGAGTAAACAGTCTAATGTCACACCTAAGGGAGCTCAAAAGAACAGAACAATTCAATGCCAAAATTGGTAGAAGAATGCAAATTCTCAAAATAAACCAAAAACTAAATGAAATATAGACTAAAAAAAATCATAAAAAAGGAATCAATGAGTCAAAAAGCTGTTTCCCTGAAAGGATAAAATCAATAGACCCCTGACCTGATTGACCGAGAAAGAGAGAGAAAGAAAGAGGGAGAGAAAGAGAGAGATAAAGTTCTAATAAACACAAATTAGAAACAGAAAAAGGCAATGTCACAACTGACCCTGACAAATTTAAAAGATTATCAGAGATTGCTATGAACATCTGTATACAAATAAGCTTAGAAAAACTAGAAGAAACGGAGACATTTCTGGCATGACATAACCTCCCAAGATTGAAACAGGGAGAAATTGAAACCCTAAGTAGACCAATAACAATCCAAGAAATAGACTCAGTAATAAGAAACCTCCTTCCCAATAAAAAACCCCTAGACCAGATGGTTTCTCAGCTGAATTCTACAAGATGTACGAGGAAGAGCTGATACCAATCTTATTGAAAGTATTCAAGGCCATCAAGAAGGAAATAATTCTCCCTAGCTCTATCTATGAAGCAAGTATCATCCTGATACTCCAAAATAGCAAAGGTCTAACAAGGAAAGGAAACAACAAGCCAATTTCCCTGATAACATTGTTGCAAAAATTATCTACAAGATACTAGAAAATTGCATCCAACAGCACTTTCCAAGGACCATTCATCACGACCAGGAAGACTTCATTCCCAAGATGCAAGGCTGGTTCAACATATATAAATCAATAAATGTAATCCATCACATAAACGAGTATAAAATCAAGAACCACATGATTATGTCAGTAGACACAGAAAAAGCATTCAATAAAATCCAACATCTCTTCTTGATAAAAACCCTCAAACACTTGGGCATCAAAGAAACACTTATCAAAATAAGAGCCATCTATGACAAACCTGCAGCCAACATCATACTTAATGGGCAGAAACTGAAAGCATTCTCCCTAAGAACTGGAACAAGATAAAAATGCCCGCTCAAAATCTTCCAATTTTACACAGTACTGTAAGTCTTAGCCAGAGCAATCAGGCAAGAGAAGAAAATCGGGTGTATCCAAATAGGAAAAGAGGAAGTTAATTATCTTTTTCTTGCAGATGATATGAAAACCTAGAAAACCCTAAAGAGTCTATCAAAAATCTCCTCACACTGATAAACAACTTTAATAAAGTCTTAAGATACAAAATCAATGTACAAAAAAACTGTTGCATTTCTATACACCTACAATTAGCAGGTTGGGAACTAAATAAAACACAAAATCCCATTCACAGTAGTCATAAAAAATAAAATAGAATACCTCTGCATCCACCTAAACAGAAAGCTGGAAGACCTTTATGATAAGAACTACAAAACACTACTCAAAGAAAGCAAGAATGACACAAACAAATTGAAAAATATCTGATGCTCATGAATTGAAAGAATCAATATGGTAAAGATGTCCATTCTACCCAAACAATCTACGGATTCAATACAATTCCTATCAAATTGTCAGCATCATTTTTCACAGACCTAGAAAAGATAATACAGAATTCATATGGAAACAAAAAAGAACCTGAATAGCTAATGTAATTCTCAGCAAAAAGAACAAAACTGGAGGCATCACACTTCCAGACTTCAAACTTTACTACAAGGCTACAGTAACCAAAACAGCATGGTACTGGTATAGCCATAGACATATAGACCAATGGAACAGGGCAGAGAATCTAGAAATAAAACAATGGACCTTCAACCAGCTCATCTTTGACAAAGTCAATGAAAACAAACATTGGGGAAAGGAAACCACATTTAGCAAATGGTACTGGAAAAACTGGCAAGCGACATGCAGAAAGATAAATCTGAACTCATACCTATCACCATATACAAAAATTAACTCAAAATGGATCAAGGACTTAAATGTAAAATCTCAAACTATAAGAAAATTAGAAGAAAACATAGAGAACACCCTCCTGGACATCAGAGTAGGCAATGAATTCATGGCCAAGTTCTCAAAAGTAAATGCAACAAAAGCTGAGATTGACAGGCAGGACCTTATCAAACTAAAATGTTTTGCACAGCAAAGGAAACCATCAAGAATAAAGAGACAGCCCACGGAATGGGGAAAATATTTGTAAGCGATGCATCTGACAAAGGTCTAACATCCAGGATCTACAAATAATTCAAATGAATTGACAGGGGGAAAAAGCCATTAAAAAGGGGGCAAAGAATATTAACAAACACTTCTCAAAGGAAGACATTCAAGTAGCCAATACATATGAAAAAAGCCTCAGCCTCACTAATCATCATAGAAACGCAAATCAAAACTACAATGAGATACCACCTAACACCAGTCAGGATGGTTATTGTTAAAGTCAAAAAGCAACAGGTGTTGGCAAAGCTGTGGAGAAAATAGAATGCTTCCACACTGTTGGTGGGAATGTAAACTAGATCAGCCTTTGTGGAAAGCAGTGTGGTGTTTTCTCAAAGAACTAAAAATTAAGTTACCACATGATCCAGCAATCCCACTTCTGGGAATATACCCAGAGGAACATAAATTGTTCTACCATAAAGATACTTGCACAGGTATGTTCGTTGCAGCACTATTTGCAGTAGCAAAATCATGGAACCAACCCAGATGCCCATTGAAAGTGGACTAGATAGAAAATGTGCTACATATACAGGGTGGAATATCATGTAGCCATAAAAGAATAAAATTAGGTCCTTTGTAGCAACATGGATGCAGCTGGAGGCCACTATTCTAAGTGAACTATCACAAACAAAAAACTGAATATTGCATGTTCTCACACATAAGTGGGCCCTGATCACTGGATACACAAGCAAAAAGGTGGGAACAGATGCTAGATACTGCTAAAAGAGGGAAGGAAGGAGGGAAGAGGAATAAGGGCACATGATGACACACGGTACCAGGTTTACCACCAGGGAGAGCCAGGGTTTGCTAGAAGTCCAAACCTCACCTGCATGCAATTTACTTATGTAGTAAATCCTCACAGGTACTCTACAACTCTAAAATAAAATAAAATAATAATAAAAAAGAAGATATAAATAGTGATGACAATAAGCCAGTATAGAACAGATTGAAAATCAAGAAAGGAGAATAATAAATCGATTTCTGCAAATAAAAAAATTGGAGGAAGATTATAGGTGAAAAAATTATTGTTACAAAGAATGTATGATACTGCTTTGATTCTAAGAAGTGGGAAGGAGAAAAATATGCAGATGATATTCTAAAACTGATGGCAGTATGTTAATGAAATATATTTCTTGTATTTTCTCTGTGAGGAAGAATTTAAGTTTATCTGATGAAAGGGAGAAAAATGGACTTGGTAAAGCAGAAATTTGAACAGAATAGAGAATAGGCACTGTGGAGAATGGGAGAGAGAATTGATGAAGGAAAGAGGATTATTTTGTAGCATTATGGCTCAGTTTAGTTTGGAGACTATAAATCTGTATTGTCAGCCATTGGTATGATGGTGTGACTTTTTTTATACTCAGCAATCAGAAGATAATACAGAGAATACTAAGTTATATCCAGGTCGGGCTACAACAAATAATTGCACGAGTTGTGCATTGAACTATCCTAGAGAGAAACATTCACGCTTTAGTCTAAACTGCAATGTCTGAACAGCCTGCACACGTGGTAGCCCTGGCAAGACTGGTTTCCTGCCAGGTGAATGTAATGGAAGCATAAAGATTAAAAGGAGTTGAGTCTATTGTAAAGATAAAAGAACGGTGATCCATGCAAACTAACCTGGAAAGGAAAGAAATTAATGGAAGATGAGAGAAAGTAAAAAGTTACTGGTACCAGGACTGTCTGTAAATTGAAGAACAAGTGTAATGAACATTCCTATAATAAGTCCTTTGCAACCCAAGAAGGCAATTCCAATATTCCCTCAAAGACCCTAAGGCCCTTCATTTTGTGGAACCACAGCACAAAATATATGGCAAAATTGCTTGAGGTCATAAAAAGGAAATTTACTAGATACCAAATAAGCTTTCAACATCTGATGAAAATGGCATATTGGGGGGGGAGGGTGGGATTGGCAGTTGAGGGAAACTGCTAAGGGAGGGAAGGGCACACCTCATTAACAAGGGTACCAGCATAGTCAACGTTTGTATACCTAACCCGGAATTGAACCCCACATCTTTAAAATTAAATCAATCAATCAATCAATCACAATAAAAAAAGAAAATGGCATATTAAAGGTGGAGCCTCTGAAGAAAAGAATTAAAAAGCAAACAAATAAGCTTAAAATGCTTCTTAGCCACAGTGTTTGGGAATAAAGTATATACATAAATAAGAAAAAGGATCTTGACACTTGTCCTTCAGTTGTTTTATTTCCAAATGCTTAATTCATGTAGTTTCAGAAGTGTAGGAGTTTAATTCCACTTTGCCAAATGCTTTGTCAAAGACAGATAAAATTTGATCTCTAAGAACTACGTGTTGAACTTAATAATGCACATAAATAAATAAATAAAACTCTCTCTGAGTTCATACAGAAAAGTCAGAAAGATAAATATAAAGTTCATAATCAAAGTATATGTTTAAATTGTCATTTACCAGCCAAATGATTGGGATACATTGTATGATTGTCTATTGTGATTAATGAGTTAATTTATATTTTATAACTTAAATTTTCAGTATGATGGAGAAAAGCTATGATATATTTTGGAAATATATAACTTCACATTATTTTTGTCAAACTTTGTGGTCTAAAATGTTTTAAGTATGTTCCTAAGCCATCATTTTGCTATCTGCTCAATTTTTTCTGTGTTTGTGCTCTATGCAAATACACTGTCAATCAAGAATTTCAGTCTATTCCTTCAGGTTGAATGGTTCTACAAAGTCTAAGATCCTGATCCTTATATCTTTATATAAACCATATAAATGATATTTGTGAATCTTCTTCCCTATTAATCCTCATTTAAAACTATAACAAAATAATAAATTGAAGAGTAAAGAGTATGACATTAACCATTTATCTGAAGTCACATGGACCAGAAAAGACAAATTGGAATTTCTCTAAAGGAGACATTAATTAAATTGAGTGTGTGTGTGTGTGTGTGTGTGTGTGTGTGTGTGTACTCGCAAACCAAAGAAAAAAACATTTTATTACCCTCAATTTCTCTGAGACTCTTGACAAGAGCACACAGAAAACATGGGAAATTCTTTCTAAAGGGGTAAAATATTATTATTGTATTTGCTACTGAAGAGCCAGCAAAAAAACACAAACAAAAAATATTTTTTGTGAAATGATTGAGATTAATCTTATTTGACAATATCTCTTAATATATATTAAAATAATTTGAGTGATTGAGCAAAGAAATTTCCTGGAACATAATGTAATTACCCCCACCTGTACCAAATGAATTAAAATATCTGATTAGTGGGGATCAAAAAGAATCACTTTAACAATATCAGAAAATGAATCGTATATACACTATTCACAAATCTGGGTGTGTGGGGGGTATTAGTTTAAAAGGGATTAGAAAGCAGGAAACTATACCTTGATTTTCTCATATTTGCAACAATTTTCTATGAAACTTTTATTATATATAATTAAATTTCAAGCTGAACAGTATTCTAAAAGTTTGTTTTCCTTTGTAGCTTGGGACTGAGTGGACGAAGAATTTTACTAAATGTTACACTTCAATTGAGTTTTCAAAGAAGCATATTAGTGCATATGGTATTGACTATATACTAAAATTCAAGAAAAATTGTTCACCATATATAGCAAAGGTATTTTTTCCCTGTGACCATAAACATTTTTATTTTCTGATTTACACTAGAAGTCACATACAGATGTATCTAAATAATCTTTCTCTGTGTGTGGGAGTGTCTCCCTCTCCCCCTACCACCCCCACCCCCCGCTATTCTATTAGTTGCTTCTTTTTTGTGTGTGTGTGTTGGAGTCTCACTTTGTCGCCCAGACTGGAGTGCAGTGGCTGCTCCCAGCCACCACAGCCTTGACCTGCTGGGCTCCAGCGATCCTTCCGCCTCAGCCTTCAAAATAGCTGGAACTACAGGCACGCACTACCACGCCCGGCTGATTTTTTGATTTATTGTAGAGATGAGGTCTCGCTGCCCAGGCAGGTCTCGAACCTGCGGGCTCAGGCAATCCACTCACCTCAGCCTCCCAAAGGCGCGGGATTACAGGCTGAGCCACCGAACCCGGCTTATTAGTTACTTCTAAGTTTAAATTTGAATTCTGAAGCTATACAACTATCATTCTTTTGTGTTGGAAACAATAGTAGAAGACAATCGTACTGGAAACTCTGGTAGTAATCCAGTCATATTAAACAAATTATTAGCTACGCATCTGTGGCTTATCTACATTTTTGTCCATATGGTTGTATGGCAATGTGCCCACTAATTATAAAACATTCCAGTTTTACAGGGCACTAAGTGTTCAGAAAAAATGGACCCAGATGGTTTATCTGGATAATGACAGGAGTTCTATTACCTGGGAAAAATGCCACCTTTCTGTGTTATCTTCCACTGGTGAGCTGTGTTTTCTTAATTATACTTGTGCCATGTAAATGGCTACATATATAATCTTTTATCATCAGGGATAATTTCATGATTTCTTCAGCATTCCTCTTTCTGGAACACTAGAAAATGCATGACAAAACTGTACAGAGTTGGTATGTAAGAAACATTACTAATTTCAAGGTAATACAAATAGCATTTAAAACAAGTCAAACAATAAAGGCAGAAGAGGAATAAACAGCACATAGTTTCCATATCCATACTATATTCTTCAGTGGCTTTTCATCTGGAAGAACAAGAAGGGAATGACCACAGGTGTACTTCACATTTACACAATTTGTATGAGTCTGGAATAAAATATAGCGAAGAAGAAAGGGGAGGATGAGCCTATTTTATTATGAGAATAGGGTTGCAATGGCCTATCAACTAGACAATAATTTAGCATGGAAACAGTCCCCTCTCTTTTTCCCTGTGTAGAGTAAATAGCATGACTCTGCCTCTTTATGACAAAATGAGCAGATAGACTTGTCAGCGGCACTGAGAGAAACACAATCTTATTCACTGATGTTCAACTACCTGCTCAGAGGATAGTGCAGCAGAGCTACTAAGGAAACAATTTTAGGCTTGCAGTATAGCCAGATGCTCCATAAAATGTTGTAAATACATTGTTGTGATTTTTTTTTTTTTTTTTTGAGTTGGAGTCTCACTCTGTCGCCCAGACTGGAGTGCAGTGGCCGCTCCCGGCCACCGCAGCCTCGACCCGCTGGGCTCCCGCCATCCTTCCGCCTCTGACTTCCCATTAGCTGGAACTACAGGCGCGCGCTACCACGCCCGGCTGGTTTCTGATTTATTGTAGTGATGAGGCCTCGCCAACTTGCCCAGGCGGGTCTGGAACCCGCGGGTTCAGGCAATCCACTCACCTCAGCCTCCCAAAGGCGCGGGATTACAGGCTGAGCCACCGAGCCCAGCTGTGATTTTTTTAATAGACAGCTTCAGGAGTGAAGTCAGCAAGATGGTGGAATATGATTTAATTTGAACAACTATCCACACATAAAAAATACATACCTTCATAAGAACTAAGGATTCTAGATGAGAGATTGCAACACTTAGATAAAACACAGAAATAAAAAAGATGCATTAAAGAGGATAGGAAGGATGTTTCACATTACCCACTTCACCCCTTCCTCAAGTCTGGGCAAAGAAGCATGGAGAGATATACTTACTCCCTGGGAGAAGGAGAGTGAAATGATCACCTGATGTCATTGCAAGCCTAAGCACCAGTCTCATCTCAGTGAACCTCAACACCAGGACAGCCATAGCTCTAGGCTCCAGGCTGATCCTTGGGACTCAAGAGTCTAGGCCTGCCCAGCACCAGGCTGATTCCTCACATCTCCAGGATCGAAACCTTCCCCAGGAGACCCAAGCTTCAGGCCTGCCCGTGGAGCAGGCCCACCCCTACAGACTCAGACTCCAGATTCAACCCTGTGGTTCCAGGCTCCAGGCCCACTTTAGTGGCAGATTGGCCCTCCTGGTCCTAGGTTTCAAGATATCCAACATATCTGTAGGCTTTAGGTCAGCACCCATGGACCCAGCTTACAGACCCGCCCCAGTGCAAGATGGTTCTCACAGACACAGGCTACATGCCGGCCCTTGAAGCTCCAGACACCATGTTGGGCCCCATAAACAAAGAATTTGGACATCCCTTCAAAAAACCCAGGTTTCATGCCTGTCTCCACAAACCCAGTAAACTAGGCCCAACCCAGTGGAAATATAAACAGAATGAAGAATAAAATTCATATGATCATCTTAATAGAAGCAGAAAAAAAGCATTTGACAAAATTAAACATCTGTTCATGATAAAAATTATCAGCAGATTGGATAGAGAAAGAATGTACCTCAATATGATAAAGGCTATATATGACAAGCCCACAGTGAATATCTTTTTTAATAGTGAAAAGATGAAAGCTTTCCTATAAGATTAGGATCAATACAAAAATGCCCACTCTTACCACTTCACTCAATATAGAGCAATTAAGCAAGAAAAAGAAAAAAACACATTTAAATGAAAAAGATATAAAACGGTCTCTGTCTGCAAATGACATGATGCTATATACAGAAAACCATAAACATTCCACCCAAAATTGATAGAAATGAGTCAGTAAAAATGTAGAATGCAAAATCAACATGCAAAACAATGAACTATTCAAAAAATTAAGAAATAACATCAAAGATTAAAATACGTAGGAATAAATTTAACCAAAAAGATGAAAGATCCATGCACTGAAAACTATAAAATTTTGATTAAATAAATTGATGAGGACACAAATAAATAAAAAGATATTCTATGCTTATGGACTAAAAGAATTAATAGTGTTAAAATGTGCATACTACCCAAAGCTTTCTACAGATTCAATGAAACTTCTTTCAAAAATTCCAATGCATTTTTTTATAGTAATAAAAAGAAGCCCTAAAATTTTAATGGAATCACAAAAGATTCTGAATATCAGAGCAATCTTGAGCATCAAAAACAAAGTTGGAGGTATCACACTTCTTCATTCAAAATATACTACAAAGCTATTAATTAAAGCAGTATGATACTGGTTGATACTAGCATTAAAAACAGACGTATACACCAATGGAACAGAATAAAGATTTCGGAAATAATTCTACCATTTAAAGTCAATTGATCTTTGACAAAAGTGCCAAGAACCCACAATATGGAAAAGACATCTCTTAAATAAATGGCGTTGGAACAGCTGAATATCTATATACAGAAGAATCCCTTATCTCACACCATTACAAAAATCAATTCAAAATGGACTAAAGACGTAAACATAAGACCTGGAACCGTAAGACTACCAGAAAAAACACAGGGAAAGCTTTTTGGCTTTGGTCTGAGCACTGATTTTTTTGGATATGACCTCTAAAGCACAGGCAACAAAACTAAAAATCAACAAACGGTCTTAAATCAACCTAAAAAGCTTCTGCACAAGGGAAATAATCAAAAGAGTGATGAGACAACATATGGGTTGGGAGAAAATATTCACAAATCATACATCTGATAAAGAGTTAATATCCAAAATATATAAGAAACTCAAACAACAAAAACAAAAAATCAATAACCCGATTAAAAAATGGACAAAGGACCTAAATAGACATTTGTTTCTTTTTTTTTTTCATTTATATTTTATTTTACATATGTGTGGCACAATTCAGGATTAGGTATACAAGTGGACATTTTACAGGTAAAGTTTGGGCTTCCCTTTGGTCCCCACTTTGCCTGGTTTGAGATCATGTGCACTTAATGATGTTGTGTTCCACCTCCCCTACTCCCCTGCCCCCGGCAGTATCCCACTACTGCCAATCCCTTTCTTATAGTATTATGATAAATGTTCAGGTTCTGCTAATGAGTGAGAACATGTGGTACTCTGTTTTTTGTTTCTGTGATAGATCTCTGAGGATTACAGTTTCTAAATCCATTCAAGTTGTTGCAAAGTCCATATGTTTGTCCTTCTTTATGGCTGTGTAATATTCCATTGTGTATAAGCACCATAGTTTTAAAAATCCTGTCTAACTTCAATGGGCAGCATGATTGGTTCCATGTTTTTGCTATTGTGAATAGTGCTACAAGAAGCATGTGTGTGCAGGTATCTTTTTTGTAGAATGATTTGAGTTCCTCTGGGTATATTTCCAGGAGGGGGATTGCTGGATCATATGGAAGGTCAATTTCTAGTTCTTTTAGAAATTGCCACACTTGTTTTCCACAGAGGTTAAACTAGTTTGCATTCCCACCAGCAGTGCCCTTTCCTCTGCATCCTCACCAGCATCTGTTATTGTTTGTTTTATTAATGATTGTCATTCTTACTGGATTTAGGTGATATATCTCAATGTGGTTTTGATTTGCATTTCTCTGTTGATTAGTAGTGGTATCTCAATGTGGTTCTGATTTGCATTTCTCTGATGATTAGTAAGGCTGAGCATATTTTCATGTGTCTGTTGGGTGCCCGTATATCTTCTTTGGAGACAGATCTATGCACGTCTTTTGCCCACATTTTAAGGTAGCTGTTTGTTTTTTTCCTTTTGGCACGTTTGAGTTCCTTGTAGATCCTGGATGTTAGACCTTTGTCAGATATAGTTGGCAAATACTTTTTCCCATTCTGTGGGCTGTCTCCCCACTCTCTTGATGGTTTCTTTTGCTTTGCAGGAGCTTTTCAGTTTGAGGTCCCACTTGTCTACCTTTATCTCTATAGAATGGTCATCTGGGGTTTTGAACAGGAATGTTTGCCTACTCTGATTTCTGTAAGGGTGTCTCCCACATTTTCTAAGATTCTTATAGTTTGAGGTATTACGCTTAGGTCTTTGATCCATTTAGAGTTGATTTTTGTGTTCAGTGATAGGTATAGATCCTGTTTCGATTTTTTGCATGTGGTCAGCCAGTTTTCCCAGCACCATTTATTGAATAAGTTCTCCTCTCTGCAGTGGTTAATGGTGGAGACTTTGTTGAAGATGAATTGGTTGAGAAATTTAGGTTTTGCTTCTGGAATCTCTATCCTGTTCCATTGGTCCATATGCCTGGTCTTGTACCAATTCCAGGGTGTTTTGATTATTGCAGCCTTATAAGTTTGAAGTCTGGAAGCATGATACATCCTGCTCTGTTTCTTTTGCTAAGGATTATTTTGGCTATTTGTGGTCATTTATGTTTCCATATGAATTTCTGTATTGTCATTTCCAGATCTGAGAAGAATGATGATGGTAATTTAATGGGTATTGCATTGAATCTGTGGACTGCCTTAGGTAGGATGGACATCTTAACAACGTTGATTCTTCCTATCCATGAGCATGGGATATTTTTCCATTTGTTTGTGTCTTCTTGGATTTCTTTGAACAGTGTTTTGTAGTTCTCATTGTAAAGGTCTTTCACTTCTCTGGTTAGGAAGATGCCGAGGTACTTCTTTTTTTGTGTGGTTATTGTGAATGGGATGGTGCTTTTTATTTGGTTCTCTGCCTGCTTGTTGGTGGTGTATAATAATGCAACTGTCTTTTGCACATTTCTTTTTTACCCTGAGACTTTGCCAAAGTCCTTTATCAGTGCAAGGGGCTTTTGACAGATTCTCTTGGAATTTCAAGATATAGGGTCATATCATCAGTTAAAGAGGGATAACTTAACTTCCTCTTTTCCTATTTGGATACTCCTGATTTCCTTCTCTTGTCTAATTACTCTAGCTAGAACTTCCAACACAATGTTGTACATGAGGAATGAGAGTGGGCAGCCTTGTTTTGTTCCAGTTTTCAGGGGAAATGCTTCCAGTTTCTGTCCATTCAGCAATATGCTGGCTGTGGGTTTATCGTAGATGGCACTTATTATTTTGAGGTCCGGTCCTTCTATGTCTAGGTTTTTGAGGGTTTTTATCAAGAAGGAATGATGGATTTTATCAAAAGCTTTGTCTGCATCTATTGGTATGAATCATGGGGTTCTTGTTTTTACTTCTGTTGATGTATTTAATTACATTTATTGTCTTGCGTATATTGAACCAGCCCTGCATACCAGAGATAAAGCCTATTTGGTCATGGTAAATGTTTTTTGAGACACGTTGTTGGATCTGATTTACTAGATTCTTGGTGGCAATTTTTGCATTTATGTTCATCAAGGATATTGGCCTGTAGTTCTCTTTTTCTGTTGAATCTTTACCTGGTTTGGGTATCAGTGTGAAGTTAGCTTCGTAAAATGATTTGGGGAGAATTCTCTTTCTCAATTGCCTGGAATTCTTTCAGTCAGATTGGTGTCAGTTCCTCCTTGTATGTTTTTTAGAATTGCACTGGAAAGCCGTGTGGTCCAGGGCTTTTTTTGTAGGTAGTTTTCTTATGATGGCGTCAACTTCCTGGGTTGGTCTATTTAGTGTCTAAATGTCTTCTTGTTTCAAACTTGGGAGGTTGTATGATGTCAGAAAATCCTCCATTTCATTTAGGTTATCAACTTTATTTCCATACAGGTGTACATAGTAATCTCTGATATCTTTTGTATTTCTTTAGGGTCAGTTGCGATTTGATCTTTTGGATTTCTGATTGCATTTATTTGGACTTTTTCTCTCTTTTTCTTGGCCATCGTGGCTAGGAGGACATCAATCTTGTTTATCCTTTCAAATTATCAGCTTTTTGTTTTGTTGATTTTTTTCTGTGATATGCTTGTCTTCTATGTTTCATATTTGGGCTTTTACTTTGGTGGTCTGAATTATGCTGCTGAAGTTAGGGTTTTGGTGGTCTTGTCTTTCCAGTTCACTTAGGTGCTTTGTTAAAAGGCTGTTAACTTGTGATCTTTCCATTTTCTTGATGTGTGTTTGTACAGATATAAATCCTCCTCTTAGAACTATTTTCATGGCATCCCAGAGGTTTTGGTAAGGTGTTTCTTCATTTTCATTTGTTTCCAGAAATCTTTTAATTTCTTTTTTGATTTCCGTGGTGACCCAGTAGTCATTCAGCATCATGCTCTTTAATGTCTATGTCTTTTTGAGTTTTGTGGGAATTTTGTTGATGTTGATATTTGTTTTTATTCCACTGTGGTCTGAGTAGGTACATGGCGATATTTCAATCGTATGAAATTTGTTTATGCTTGATTTAAGGATGTGATCAATCTTGGAGAACATTCCATGTGGTGATGAGTAGAATGTATATTCTGTGGTTATTGGGTGGAGTGCTCTGTAGTTATCTATTAAGTCCATTTGGTCAAGTGTCAAGTTGAGGTGCTGGGTCTCTGTTGATTTTTGTGCCTCGATGATCCATCTAGGATTGTTAGTGGTTATTTAAGTCTCCAGTTATAATAGTGTTAGAGCCAATATCTTTTTTTAGTTTACTTAGTAGTTGCTTTATAAACACTGGTGCTCCTGTGTTGAGTGTATATATGTTTAGGATGGATATTTCTTGTTGATGGATTGAATATTTTATAACTATGTAGTGTCCTTCTGTATATTTTACTTTTTTGATAGCTTAAAGGTTGTTTTGTCTGATAATAAGATCATGACTCTTGCCTTTTTTGTGATCCATTTACCTGGAAATTCATGTTTCAGCCTCTAACTTTGAGTCTGTGTGCATCCCTTGTGGTGAGATGAGTTTCTTGGATGCAGAACATTATTGCGTCATGGTTTTTTATCCAGTTTGCCATTCTGTGTCTTTTCAGTGGTACATTTAGTCCATTCATGTTCAGGCTGATTGAAGAGACATTTCTTAAAAGAAAATCTACAAATTGCCAACAGATATATGGAAAAATGTTCAACACCACTAATCATTAGGAAAATTCAAGTAAAGATCACAATGAGTTATTATCTTACCCCAGTTAGAATGACTATTATAAAAAAAAAAAAGCAAGAGATAGCAAATGTTGGTGAGGATGTGGAGAGAGAAAACCCTTGTACCCTGTTAGTGGAAATGTAATTAGGTACAGCCACTATAGAAAACAATATGGAGGCTTCTCCAAAAAACTAAAAATAGAACTATCATATGATCGAGCAATCTTGTTTCTTAATATATATCTAAAACAAATTAAGTCAATATCTCAAAGAGACATGTGCACTCTCATGTGTATTACAGCATTATTCACAATAGCCAAGATATGGAGTCAACTAAGAGTCCATCAACAGCTGAATGAAGAAAATGTGATGTGTATGTATGCATGTATATACATATATACATATATATGCATAATGTATGTGTGTATATATGTATAATAGTATATTATATATACTATGTATATATAGTGTATATGTGTGTTTTATATACATTACATATACACATATATGCATATACAAATGTATACATTTTATGTGTATATATGATGTATATATGTATTGTATACACATTATATATTACACACACACACACACACACACACACACACACACACACACACACATTGGAGTATTATTCAGCCTTAAAAAAATAAAGAAACCCTGTCATTTACAACAACATGCATGGGTCTCCAAGGCATTATGCTAAGTGAAATAAACTAGACACAGCAAGATACATACTGTATGATCTGACTTCTAGATAGAAGCTGAAAAAGTTGATCTTATAAAAGCAGAGGATAAAATAATAGTTTCCAGAGACTCATGGTGGGGTAAGTGGGAAAATGTTGATCAAAAGAAACAAAGTTGCAGTTAGGCAGGTGGATAATTTTTGGAGAGCTATTGCACAGCATGGGGACTATAGTTAATGATACGGTATTTATACTTAACCCTTTGCACTCAGACACACCTCACAGATTGCCTACCAGTAACTCAACCACACTTTTTTACAAAATAGTGAAAAATGAATCACTTCATATTAAATAGTATAGCATTGGAGCCAATTATTTCATTGTAATGATATTTGACTTATAATGGAATTTTGGATGTTGAGGAACTTATTTATGACAAAATAATCAAAATTTTATAACATATTTTTCTAACATGTGGTGTGTGAAACAGTCACTGACATGCATTGCAGATTCATTGATACACATTGTGCAATAGTAAGTTGTTTGCCATCTTCCACTGGTGTTTTTCTATTTGAGTGAACAATGCAGTCTTGTTTACTTCCTCCCACATTAATAATATATAATTATTGTCCAGTCTGTTGTTCAAAGACGATATGGAAGAATGCTCTTGTGATTCCTGAAAACCACTTCTCAACTGTTCCATCAGAAACTTGACAAATTTCAAATGGGACATAGGTTTTTCTCTTTTTTTATGCCCAGTGCAGTATATAGGAGTTAATAGCACATATTTCTAATTCCTAGAAGAATAATTTTCTTCACCATTTTAAAGATTTTCACAAAAAAAGTTTGTAGAAGCATATTGATCTGCATGATCTATATCACTCATATTTGCAATGTAATTTAGATTCATTTCAGATGTTTTGACTGATATAATATTCCCACCACGTAATGTCTTTGTGGTAGATTTTTTTCTTGCATGATTCCAAGTGCTGAGAATTATAATAATCCTTTTGTCCTCCCACACAAAAAGTGTAAGATTATTTTTCCTATACATTACTGTTTTTTTGTTTTTTTAATGAAAAACTTGGACTTTTTAATTTGTGCTGGTATGCCCTTTCAGTTGCCTTTGATTGTGCCAGTAAGATGACATTTCACCTTTAGTAGTTTTTCTGCTATGACATTACTAGTGCAAAATCTGTCAGTAAGCATGTAATATCCTGCTTCACTGGGAAATTTTTCCAACTTTTTATATAAATGTAATGGCATTCTAGTGTTTATCAGAAGGTCAGGCCAAATGATGTTTTTGGATTTTATGCTGCCATAGAAGGGAAGTATTGAAAAAAATACCCTGTTTTTGAATCAGCTAGTGCAAAAATGCATACCCCCCCATTTGGTAGGCTTATTTGGATTGTATGTCATATGTGATATTTTCCCTTTAAATTGAGCAACACATTCGTCAACACGAATTGCCTGATCTGGCATGAAACATTGCAAAAAATTTAAATAGAAGTATTCCAAATAATTATTGGCCTTTTGAATATGAGTTCTGATCATCCCATCACTCAGTGCAAGCTTCTTCAAATGAAGCATACAGATTTGCATAAACCTTTCTCTATTGAATGTGTGCATCATATATACACATATATAATGTGTATATATGAGTTATATGTGTATATAATTATATAGCATATAATGTGTATATGTATGAGTTATATATACACATTATACACCATATGTGTATATATACACACACATACAGTGGAATATTATTCAGGCTTAAAAAAATAAAGACATGCATTTTAGGTTCATTTTTTTGAAAGTCATACTTTTGAAAGCAGTTGACCAGTACTCTTGCAAATTTGGTACTTATACTCCCATATTTAGTCAGAGTCATGGCAGTTATGCCAAATCGATGTGTGTGATAGCTGCTTTTTCTTTATTTTTTCATCTGCATGATGATTTTTTCTTTTATTACACTCTCCACTAATTCAGTTATGGAATACAGAGTAAAGCAGTCAATCAGTTCTCTTTTATTACTTGCTATTTATGGTCCTATTGTTTGAAGATGTACAACAAAATTTGTTCTCACTAGAAGATTGTCTTTTTCTGTAACATCTTCCCACTCTTCACTTGATAATAAGTTTTCTTACACTTCCTTGAAACTACTAATACTTTCATCACAATGACTTTTTATTACCCGTTTTCTTCTTGGTGGGATGATATCACTATCACTACTATCATTTTCTTCCACATCAATGTTTATTTTTTCTAATTTATCAGTATAAAAGCCTAAATCTAAAACATCTTCAATGCTGCTTATAACTCTCACTTTTGTATTTTCATTTTGCCTTTGTTCTGCAAACTAAATAAATGGATTAAAAATTTCTAATTGCAAATTGCAAAATCACAAAATGAAGTTTATCAGAAGAATATTACTTTTCTAATTTAGTGCAGATATATATATTCGATCTGTGCCACTCAATACTTCAATACAATCTGCCTTCAACTTCAAAAAGTCTTTCTTTTAAAGCTATAGTAACTTGCTTATCTTTTCCAATTATGCCATATAGTACAAAGGCTATTCCCCCAGTTACCTTTCATATACAAACACTCTTAATAGCTACCTTTGTTACAAAGAAGTGTTGGCACCACTGTGAAAGCACTTCACACATTCTCTTTCTTCATAACACCAGTTGATTTTTTAAAAATATATATCTCAGTATATATTACATCTCTTTATTTGTTTTTTTTTTTTGTGCAATTTGAATGGAAAACTTCAAGAAATCATGCATTTTTGAAAAATTTTTGCTAGCGTAAGTTTGTCTTGTATAATCACCAGCAATCTCTTTATGTCCCCTGAAAGGGAACATCTGAGTTGTTTGCTAGATTTACAATGTCCCCTCAGGGACCATCTGAGTGCAAAGGGGTACAATGTGCTAAGAAAATAGATATTAAATGTTCTTACTACAAAAAAGGTAAATATCTGAGGTGATGGATATATTAATTAGCTTGACTGTGGAAGCCATTTCATAGTGTATGCATATATCAAAACATCGCATTGTACACTATAAATATATACTATTTTTTGTCAATTTTGCCTCAATAAAGCTGGAAAAAAATAGAGAACTTTACTGGTGAATTTTTTCCCTGAGTATGTGTTAGTTCTTTAGTCTCTTCTTTGACAATACTTGGTGAATTGGATGGAGAGACTTGACTGTGGCAGGTCTCCATTCTGCCCCAGGAATGCTTCATTTGCTTGGCAGTAAACTCATTGCCAAGGATTTGGAAACGTTTCAGGCAAGCTGATGTACTTAACAGTATTTCTAATATTCATTCAGTTTGCCAATCAATGTTCACTGATTGTCTTTTATGACCTAGACGTCGTTAAGGTTGAGTCTTAAACTCATGCATTTTAAAATAGGAAAGATTCCGATTAGATTCCCATTGTTTCTGTCTATTTGTTGCTTGTCTTTGAACAATTTTCCTAAATTATTTGACTCTATTCCTCATCTATAAAACTAGAGATTAAAAATAACTACCTCATTGAGTTTCTGAAAGGATTTATATTCAAAATGCATATGAAAACACATAGCAGAGATTCTAACACAAAACATTCAAGGATTGTATAGGTCATATTCCTTTTATGAAATTATCCATCATTTCATGCTCGACAAGTTTTATTCAACAATTCTGATGATTGTTTTATCTATTTGCCAGTAATTGTGCATAAATATTATGCTTCATTCTAAATAAAACATGAAACACCATGTCTAATATAATGCAGAACTCCTTAAAAATCAATGAGAAAAGAATAACATACTAGACAAAAAAAGACATAAAAATGAAATTCAAATAAAAAATGTAGGCATGATAAACATAAAAGTTAGTCTATAAATAATTAAGAATATGTAATTTACAATAAAAGTAAGATATTATGTTTTGCCTGTAGAGCAGGCATAGTCTGATGAAATTCATTGTTGGTAAGAAAGTCAGACGGAAAAAAGAACCTATACGTTTTGGAAGGAGTATAAAATAGCACAGTTTCTTTGGAGGGCAACTGAGTAGAATCTGTCACACTGTAAAATACATATACCCTTTTACCCAGAAAAAATATTTCTGCAAGAGCAAACAGAAGCAACTAAATGTTAAGCAAAAGAGAATTAGTTAAATAAGATAAAAAGTCACATAAAAGGTATAGATAAATTCAAACCATGTTCTCTTAATTTTACAATGATTATTAAATGTTTTTAGTACAAATTTTGGCTCTCTAAAAGGTAAAATCTTAACTATACTGATTCATGTATTTTATAGTAAATTTGATTAAAACATTAAAATCTACATAAATGAATTAGGATTAGGCCTAAGAAAACATTTTTTCTTTTCTTTTCTTTTCTTTTTTTCTTTTTTCTTTTTTTTTTTTTTTTTTTTGAGTAGGAGTCTCATTCTGTCGCCCAGGCTGGAGTGCAGTGGCATGCTGACAGCCACTGCAGCTTTAACCTGCTGTGCTCAGGTGATGCTTCTGCCTCAGTCTTCCAAGTAGCTGGAACTAGGAGGTGCAAGCCATCATACCCAGCTAATTTTTTTTTTTATTGTAGAGTCAAGGTCTCGCCAAGTTGCTCAGGCTGGTCTCGAACCCGTGGACTCAGGCAATTCTCTTGCCTCTGCCTCGCAAAGTGCTGGGATTACAGGCGTGAGCCACCATACCCAGTGAAAATATTTTTTCTAGTGAGTAAAAGAATTAATTGTATTTAGTGAAAAATTCTCTGCTATGATTTTGGCACTCATTTCCTGCAAACATAACTGAATGTAGCATCTGGTGTGTTTTGAAAAATAAATTTTAAAAAGCATGAAATAATTTTTACAGATTGCCATCTTTAGTTTTGAAATTTAGAGACTTGTTCATCGTAATGTTTATATTCTCATCACCTGCTTCATTTGTTCAAGATCAAGCCATATGACTACAATTAAGTGAAATAAGATTACAATGGGGACATTAGAACACTAAAATTTCTGTCCATCCCAAATTAAAGAGTTAGAAAGGTTAACACAAATGCAATGCATTTAAATATTTAGTTCCCTGTGTTTTATTTCACAGTATGTGTTCATCTCTGTCAGATTTAGGCAGTAGGGTAACATAGTTTTGTATTCTAAAACATGATACTGACCTAGAAGTCACTATGTAAATGTCAAAAGATAAAAATGTGATAATACAAAATTGTTTCCAAAGGCCACAGTTCTAAATAGAAAATAATCCTAGGATGGCTTTCAATCTTATTTCCTATAAATATTTTCCCAGTTTACCTGGCATTTGAAAGCATTCTGATGATATGGAGAAAAATAAACTGTAAGCAAACCTAGATTTTAGCCCAACTGTGCTTTATGAATAATTGTGCCGATGAGTGGGATTTTAGGAAGAGTGATCTCTAAAAACGGATTTTTCAGGAAGTTTCACTGTTGTTTTGGGTCAAAAATCTCTCATTGTACAGTGTCAGAGATGAGACTAATACAGTTTTAGAGTAGACAACATTTATCCTTAATGTTTTCAGTAGTGTTCTTATGCTTTCTTATACATCTTTATCCTACATTCAATATCTTGCCTCCTTTGCTGTAATGTCCAATCTGTTACTCTCTCCTCTTTTATGTGTCACTGAGAAGCAATTAAAAAAATCCACTCACACACACACAAATAAAAATCCTTTACAATAACTAAAGTGTTGGGGACTTGTATTCTGCTTCCCAGGATCCAGCAATATCTCTCTTGGAAATATACCCGGAGGAACATAAATCATTCTACAAAAAAGACACCTGCAAACACATGTTTATAGCTACACAATTCACAATAGCAAAAACATGGAACCAAACCCACTGCCCATCAAAAGAGGAATGGATAAAGAAAATGTGGTACATATACACGATGGAGTAATATGCAGCCATAAAGAAAAGCAAAATCATGGAATTTGTAGCAAATTAGATGGAGTTGGAGACCATCATACTTAGTGATCTTTCACAGAAACAAAGAACTTAATACTGAATGTTTCATTCATAAGTGGGACCTGAACATTAATCACATTAACACAAGGGAGAGATAGGCAGTCGGTGGACACTGCCAGGGGTAAAGAGGGGGCAATGTAGCATCACAAAGGGTACCTGGTCCTAAACCAGGGGAACTGAAGGCCAGTTGGAGGTTCAAACTTCAACTGCACAAAGCCTGCTTCTGTCACTAATCCTAACTTGTACCCCGCATATCTATAATTAAAATAAAGAAAGAAAAAAGAGAGAAAGCAAAGTGAAACCTAAAATTACTTATAACTTAAAATTATCATTTTGTGTAGTATGGGTTCAAATTTTCTGTGTCCACCAAATCAAGGTAATTCCATTCCCTTATGCCTAAAGATTATCCTTGGATTATTATATACAAGATTAGTTGTATTTTTTCCACATTTATTTCCATGTTCTTGGTTCTTTGAATTTCTGTATAGAATTGAAAATAATCTAATCAGTTTATTTTAAAATTTTTTTCTATAATTAATATTTAGAACTGTTTAGAATCTATAGGGGAAGGATC
>NW_007247236.1:239713-266936 GCF_000164805.1 Carlito syrichta | reverse complement strand
CCAAGAACAAAGTTTATAATTCCATTTATTAAAATCTGTAATTTCTATTATCAATATTTTGTCACATTCAGCATAAAGACCTTATAATCTTTTTCAACCGATTCTTAAGTGTTTTGTTTGCTATGTGATTTTGAATGGAATAATTCTGCATATTTAATTTTACATTTATTTATTGACCTTATGTCCTTCTACCTTGTTAAATTCATTTATTATTTTTGCCATGATAGTAGATTCCTTAAGATTATCTATGTAGAGAATCATATTTTATGCCATTAGAGATAGTTTTACTTTTTTTCCTTCCTAGTGAGCTTTAAATTTATTTTAGTTGTCACATGTCTTGCCAATGGCTAGGATCTCCAGGACAGTGCTGGCTAGGGCATTCTTGCTTTTTTCTACATCTTCAGGGAAAATATTCACAATTTCACCATTAAGTATGTTGGGGTTTCTGTAGATAGTCTTTATCAAATTTTCTGAAAAAAAATTTTTTTTTTTTGGTCAGGAGTATATGTTGAACATTTTCAAACGCTTTTTCTTAAGCTATTGAAGTTTTCATGTGCTTTTTCCCTTTAATCCCATAATATGGTAATTTACATTGACTGATTTTCAAATATTAGTTAACCTATTGTTATTGGATAAAACATACTCAGCTACAATGTATTATCCTTTTTATATATTGCTAGATTAAGTTGTTAATATTTTTTAAAAGTCCTTTACATCTATATTTGTAATACCAACCTGTAGTTTTATTTTAGTATGGCTTTGTTGAGTTTTGGTGTTAGGATTATGGTGAGCTCCTAAAATGAATTAAGGATTGTTCCCCATTTGTGTTTTTTGAAAGTATTTGCATAAAATTTATATCCTTTCTTCTTTTATAGATTGATAGAATTAACCAGTGAAGCAGTCTAAATCTGGAGTTTTTGAGGGAGGAGGACTTTTATAATAAATTCATTTTTTGAGAGATAAATGGTATTCCTGTTATCTGTAGTTCCTTGTGTTCATTTAAGGAGATTGCAGGATCTGTATAACCTCTTTTATTGCTCATGTTGATATACTAGGCTCTTTTTGGTCCCCTTTATCAGTCTAGCTAGGGAAGTATGTGCAACTTGTTAGATGGGTTCTAATACCTGTTGTGGTCAAGAGTTCACTCAAAGATATCTACACTTCAAATGATCTTTTGTAATGGACTGATCAGAACATTCATGAGAGGCATGAAATCTCTACAATACCTGAACAAAGCTACGAGACTTTATTCCTCCTTTCTGTTTGCTTGAGGCTTCTTTTGTTTGTTTTTAATTTTTATTTTAGAGTTGTGAAGTACATGTGAGAATTTGTTACATAAGTAAATTGCATGCAGGTGAGGTTTGGGCTTCTAGAGAGCCCACTCTCCTCATGGTAGTGGACATGGTATTCAGCAAGTTGTCATGTGCCCCTTATCCCCCTTCCCTTGCACCCTCCTTTAGTAGGCCCAGTGTTTGTTGTTCCCCCCTTTGTGTTTGTGTGTCCATTCTTTAGGGCCCACTTATAAATGAGAGCATGCGTTATTCAGTTTTTTTGTTTCTGTGATAGTTCACTTAGAATGATGGTCTATAACTACATCCATTTTGCTACAAAGGTCATGATTTTGTTCTTCTTTATGGCTATGTGGTATTCTATCATGTATATGTGCCACATTTTCTTTATCAAGTTCACTTTTGATGGGCATCTGAGTTGGTCAATGTTTTTGCTACCGTGAAGAGTGTTGCATTGAAAATGCATGTGCAGGTATTTGGTTTATTTGTTTTTGGTTTTTTGGTTTTTTTGGCAGAGTGATTTATGTTTCTCTGGGTATATTCCCAGAAGTGGGATTGCTGGATTATATGGTAGCTTAATTTTTAGGTCTTTAAGAAAACACCTCACTGCTTTCCACAAAGGCTGACCTACCTTACATTCCCACCAACTAAAGTGGGAAGCATTACCTTTTCTTTAGTGATAGATAACCTTACCAGTGTTAGGTAGTATCTCATTGTAGTTTTGATTTGCATTTCTCTGATTAGTAAAGCTGAGCATTTTTTCATAAGTTTATTGACTGTTTGAATGTCTTTCTTTTAGAAGTGTTTACTCATGTCCTTTGTCTACTTTTTAATGAGGTTTTTTTTTTTGTTGTTTTTTTTGTCAATTCATTTGAGTGCCTTGTAGATCCTGGATGTTAGGCCTTTGTTGGATGCATAACTTGTAAATATTTTTCCCAATCTGTGGGTTATCGCTTTATTCTTCTTTTGCTGTGTAAATCTTTTTTAGCTTGATAAAGTCAATTTTAGCATTTGCTGCATTTGCTTTTGAGGACTTTGCCATAAATTCATTGCGTACTCCAATGTCCAGTAGGGGATTCCCTAAGTTTTTTTCTTATATTCTTCTAGTTTGAGGTTTCCTATTTAAGTACTGGATACATTTTGAGTTAATTTTTTTGTATATGGTTATAGATAGGGGTCATATTCCATCCTTCTGAGTGTGGTTAGCCACTTTTCTCAGCATCATTTGCTAAATATGATTTCCTTTGCCCAATGTTTGTTTTTGTTGGTTTTATTGAAGATGAGTTGGTTGAAAGTCCATGGTTTTATTTTTGTATTCTCTGTCCTTTTCTAATTGTCTGTGTCTATACCTGCACAAATACCATGCTGTCTTGGTTACTGTAGCCTTGTAATAAATGAAGCCTGGAAGTGTAATGCTTCTAGCTTTATTCTTTTTGCTGAGGATTGCTATAGCTACTTGGGATCCTTTTTTTTTCATATGAATTTCTGTATTATCTTTTCTAGGTCTGTGAACAATGATGCTGGTAGTTTGAGAAGGACTGAGTAGAATCTGTAGATTGCCTTGGGCAGAATGGATATCTTGATAATGTTGATTTTTCCAATCCATAACCATGGATCCTAGGCACTGAAGGAGCATTCCTCAAAATAACAAGAGCCATCTATGACAAACCTGCAATCAACATTATACTTAACAAGCAGAAACTGGAAGCATTCTTCCTAAGAACTGGAAAAAGCCAAGGATGCCCACTCTCACCCTCCCATTTAATGTAATACTAAAAGTCTTGACCAGAGCAATCAGGCAGGAGAAAGAAATTAGGGATATCCAAATAGGAAAAGAGAAAATTAAATGATCTCTCTTTGCAGATGATATGATTCTATACTTAGAAAACCCTAGAGTCTGCCAAAAACCTCCTTGCACTGATAAATGACTTTGGTAAAGTCTCAGGCTATAAAATCAATTTGCAAAAAACAGTTGCATTTCTATACACCAATAACAAGCAGCTTGAGAACAAAATAAAACACATGATTCCATTCACATAACCACAAAAAATAAAATAAATAAAATACTTTGACATCCATCTAACCAAAGAGGTGAAAGACCTTTACAATGAGAACTACGAAACACTGTTTAAATAGATCAAGATGACACAAACAAATGGAAGAACATTCCATGTTTATGGATTTATTTCAGTCTTCTTTATCTAGTTTATTAAGGTAGAACTTTAGGTTAGGGATTAGCTAACTGTTTCTGTAAAGGGATAGATCGCAAATACATTAGGTTTTGACGGTCATATGATTTATGTAGCAAATACTTAACCCTGATATTATAGCACAAAAGCAGCCATAGACAACATGTAGGCATTGTGTCTCAATAATACTTTATTTACAACAATAGGTGTTGAAGAGACCCACTAATACTAATTCATGATTGTTATAATGTTTGGTTGTTTAGGGCTACTGCTCTGTGCACACCCTTCTTGGAACAAAATGTGTTACTGACCCCATTGTTGTATTTACATAGGTTTATTCACATAGTAAGACAGATTGTTATTCATTTCTGTGATCAATAGTTAAAGTTATAAATACAATAGCTAAAGTTATAAATACAATTATATTAATCTTGTGATCATAACCAGTACATTTTTTGTTTTGTTGTACCCATTGACTAGTGATGTATCACAATGAGCAATGTCTTACTTTGTAGTAAGCTCTGCTAACTCCTTTGCTTAGAGTTACCGATAAATGAAAATTACAGGTTCCCAGTAACAGGTACCAAGAATATGCAGATAATCAATGTTATAACTGATGAAACACAATTATAATTGGAATCTTATAGTATACTTTGTAATTCACGTAGTTCGATGTTAATCAATAGCAGACCTCAATGCTTATGCTTATAAACACAGACTAAAATCTGAGTTGCTGCGCAACCTTGATATTTAGACTAGTTGGTCTCCCTGAATTCCAATTTCAGAAAAAACTTCTTTCTTCCCAGTTCCCTGCCTCTCAGGTTATACTGGTGAGTGAGAGAGCAGGTGAGTGATAGAGCAGTCGTGTGTTCCATGGACCATTTCATAGGTAGTAGACCTGATTATGTATGCAGACTGTAACTTGGTGACCCTTTCTTTAGATTGTTGCTTTGATGCCAGTGTTCTTGTCTAATGTAAATATTGCAACCTGCATATTCTCCTGTAAATATTGCTTTAGTTATATTCTGCAACTTTTGATATTTGATATTTTACAATTATTCCATACAAAATATTTTATATTTTTCTTGCAATTTTTCATTTGACTTATATGTGTCTTAGAAGAGTTTTTAAAATTTTTTCGTATATGCAAGGTTTTTCTAGATTACTTATTGTTATTGAAGTCTAATTTAATTCCTTTGTAGTTAGATAACATACTTAGGTAATTTTGATTTACCTTTACTGAGACATTTTTTGTGACCCAGAATATGGTCTGTCTTGTTGAATGTAACATATGCCCTTAAAAATAATGTGTATTCCAATCTAGCAATTGTACTCTTGGGCATTTATCCCAGAGACATGAAAACTCATGTTCACACAAAATTCTGAACATAGAAACTTGATTAGTAATAGTCTAAAACTGGAAATAATACAGATGTCTTTCAACTGGTGAACGAATAAACAAATGTGGTACAAACATGCCATGGAATGCAACACAGGAATAAGACGAAATAAATTATTGATTTGTTACATGAAAGAAACTTGGATGAACCTACAAGGAATTATGGCGAATGAAAAAAAAAAAAACCAACTTCAAAATGTTGCATACTATGATATGGTTCCATTTATAAATTATTTTTGAAATGAGAAAATTTTAGAAATGGAGAAGAGATTAATGAATTTCAAGGTGGGAGAGGAGAGGCAGGTGGGTGTGGCTACGAAGTTGTGACAGAAGGTATCTGATAGTCATGGAGCTGTTCAGCATCTTGATTGTGGTGGATAGGGGAACCTTCTGATCTGATATATTTGTATAAAACTACATGCACATGCACACAGACTCAAATTAAGTATAAGTAAAATTGAGAATAAGATCAATGGGCTATGTTAAGGGCAAATCCTCATTGTAATATTGCACTATGGTTTTTCAAGCTGTTACCATTGGGGAAACTCAATAAAGAATATTCCATAATTTTTTCTCAAAAAAAATGTGTATTCTATAATTGTTGGGTATGGTAATCTAAAAATATCAATTAAGTCAAGGTAGTAGATACTATGATTCACATCATCTATGTCACTATTGAGTTTTTATCTATTTTACCTATTTCTGACAGAAGGTGTTAAAATATACAAATAATACAAAAAACCCCTATAACATTTTAAGAAAAGCTTTTCTTTTTTTATTATTACTTTTTTTTTATTATAAAGATGTGGGGTACAATTCAGGGTTAGGTATACAAACATTGATCATGCAGGTACCCTTGTTGATGAGGTATGCCCCTCCCTCCTCTAGCAGTTTCCCCCAACTGCCAACCCCACCCCCCCTCCCCTGACAGTTTCCCATTACTGCCAGACACAAGAAAAGTTTTCTAATAAAAAAATCTCTATGTGTTTGAGAAGGAAGAGGCCAAGATAGAAACAAAGGCCATTAATGTTAAGGTTGTTATGCAGACAAAAAGAAGGACAAACATATGGACTTCACAGCAACTTGGATAGATTTAGAGTCTATCATACTCAGGATCTGTCACAGAAACAAAGAACAGGGTACCATATGTTCTCACTCATAAGCAGACCTTGAACAATTATCATAATACTATAAGGAAAGGGATTGGCAGTAGTGGGAAACTGCCAGGGGAGGGGAGGTGGGATTGGCAATTGAGGGAAACTGCCAGGGCAGGGAGGTGCACACCTCATCAACAAGGGTGCCTGCATAATGAACATTTGTATACCTAACCCTGAATTGTACCCCACATCCTTAAAATAAAGAAAAAAAACTGTTAACGTTGTTGGTTGACTGAGGAGTGAGCAGAGCACAGAAGTCCATTCTAAAAGACAAAAATACATCCAAGATTTAAAAGAATAGATCATCTTTTAGTCTGATTATCAATCCATTAGTCTCTAGTGAAATCTCTATTTCCTAGTCCTCAAATATAGACTATAAGGTGACAAGATGAACAAATGTCTCCTGCCTTCCCCCACTTCTCCCCACCCTGTACTCAAAAGTAATTTTTTTCCAATGACCATTGTAGACTTTCCTATATACGGCAGTAATTAAAAAAGGAGGTTCTCCCACAGAGTTGAAACAGTGGACATGAAAGGTAAGAGACAAATGAAAAGCCTCCTAAATTACAAGTGCAATACTGTCTGACGCGTGGATTCATTTTGTCAGAATATCAAGCTTTTATCCAATGCGATGTGGTATATGCTATGAACCAATATATTGTGGACAATTTTCCTCTTTTCTGAATGGGAATTTTTATTAGTTATTCCAATCTTTTCCCACCATTGTACACAGTATGCACGTAGAGCGAATAAATTGTCATTTTTAGGATATGTCACTGCACTATGAGATGGCTGCCTCTTGACTTGATAGCAAGAATAGTCCATAACCCAGTGATATTGGACTTGGTTGTGGTTTCAGTAACTATATGAGATATTGAATAGTTTCCCTTGGAACAGGGATGTGAGTGCGATTCCTGTACATTTTAAACTAAGTGTACGAAAGGAGAGTATTATATATGATAGCCAAAAGGGTGGTTTTTAGTGAATATTTTTAAATGTTCATTTTCTCTTACCAGTTGTTTATTAGCCATGTAACTCTTCTGATTTGCCTAAACCCATTAAGATAAGTCTATCTCTCTTGTCAAAAGCAGTTCAATTAGAATAAATTTAAGACTTCTGCTCAACATATTTCAGGAAGAAGGTTTTCTGTGTCCTATGTGTAAGCACAAAAACAAATAGTCCCATTTGTTATTTGTCGCTATCATGTGACCACATGCACTTGAAGATAGTAGTTTTTAATATCCTTTGTACTTCTCTCAACTAAGATGACCATCTCCTTTAATCAATTCTGGTATTTCTGGGACAATCCAGTTTGTCTGTGTTATTTTTCAGTGTGCAATACTCCATATCTAGCCTTACCAGGGAAAAGTGTGGCAGGATTTTCTACATAGAAGTCTCTGATGGAAAAAGAGTTGGCTAGAATCTCAAATCTCACAGTGACTGCAGACATCATACCACACTCCCTTGGGGCATAGTAACACAGTGTGAATAATTTAGAGAAATAAGCTTTATTTCTACTCATGACTTTGTCTCCAAAGCGCTATTAGGTACAATCCTGATGAACAGACCTGGACAACATGTGAGTCCAAAAATTTGCTTTTGCTTTCCATATTAAGGGCTTGGATGAGAGGCAGTCTAATACCAGCCCCCTTGGTCATTTTCTTCATATCCATTTTCTTTGTCTTGAAACAGAAAGTCAGAACTTATAGCAGGAAGATGCAGGGAAAAGGGAGTCCAAAAAACATGAGCTAATTTTCTTCAACACTGGAGCTTACTTAAATCATTTTTTCCTCTGGATCCAACATTTCTCCTGTTCCATCAAGCAAAGATGAGGAAAGTGCCTCTAAAACGTGAAGAGGTGCAGGTCTATCTTACTCCATCAGATAAAGGAGCAACCAGGCCTTATGGAGAAATAGCACTAGGAATTCCAAAACAGTCAAGTAACAAGGCAATTTCTTTCTCATTTCCTTTCTCTGAAACCACAAAATCTTTTGGCTCTTCTTTCTGCCTGTCTTGCTCTTTTCCATTTATGCTTTCTCTGCTCTACTTAAACGCTGTCATTGTCATCTCAATGCCGACTTTACATACATTACAAACTCAACAACTGATGCTCACTGATCTACTCTCTCTAGATACAGCCTCCAAATTCCAAAACAGATAATATAATGGGGACAGACAAGATTTTAGAGAGCTCCTCCTGACTGAGACGTCAGTCCTTGTCTGAACATGCTTTTCTGTAAAAGTCACTCCCTGTGAGTGATGAAGAGTTTAAAAAGATACTGTGAGCTGGGCTCGGTGGCTCAGCCTGTAATCCCGCGCCTTTGGGAGGCTGAGGTGAGTGGATTGCCTGAGCCCGCGGGTTCGAGACCCGCCTGGTCAGCGAGACCTCATCTCTACAATAAATAAAAAAATCAGTTGGGTGTGGTAGCACATGCCTGTAATTCTGGCTACTTGGAAGGCTGAGGCGGAAGGATCGCCGGAGCCCAGCAGGTCGAGGCTGCGGTGGCCGGGAGCGGCCACTGCACTCCAGTCTGGGCGACAGAGTGAGACTCCAACTCAAAAAAAAAAGATACTGTGAATTATTATAACTGTATAACTCTGATCAATGATCAGAGTGGCTTCTTCTTACAAGTCAAATGAAGATAGTGAGAAGAATGCAGCTTCATAGACAGAATATCACACTAAAATAAGGATCATACATAAAATTGTTATTAGTCATTATTTCAATTAGCTTATCAAATTAGCCCTAAAAGGGAATGAGTCTGTTAAGAATGGAATGTAGCTCCAGTTAGTTTCAAAGAAAAGTTAGTATCCAAATCATGTGTTTTTGCCAAGAAAGGCTTTGGTCAGAAGGGTTCTGATTTCATCTACTTTCATGACTTCACATCACAAACACACTTCTTACGTGTATTTAGAAATCTGCATTTCTTAAAAAAGTTCTCATGAGATGATTTGTTTGTTTATCTATAACCTCCCAATAGACTACAACACTCTGACAGAAGAGGACAAAAATTATTTACTTATCTGTTACCTGCATTTTGCTCTCTACCTGGGTTAGCGTAGATAAGCAAGTTTGCTAAATGAATAAATTAAATGAAAGTGTAGTCAGCTTGAAGATGCAGTAAAAAAGAGGAGAAGAAACTTAAAAAAAGAAAAAGATGAAGGTGTGGCTTGCTGTGATGCAAAAACATCAATTTTGCTTACTTGATATTTGGCCAAAGATTGATTTTGGAGAGTGAGAAGAAGAGAACTAACTTGAAAAGGTGTATAGCTTTTCAGCAGATATCTTTTGTTCGATAGATTCAACAACCAAAGTTCTGATTCTATGTCACTCTGGCATCTACCATCACTTTAGATTTAAAGTTAGCTTGTAGTATCTGATCATTTCCATTCAAACACTTTGCCTTCATGTTGGGTGTCTGTCTTTCAGAAAAAGGTAAAATTGGAGTGTAGCTGCATATATACAAAGGGAAAATCCCCCAAAAGCAGAATTATATTTTGGAGGGTGAACCCCTTGTAATACAGGCTTCCTCTGCTAGGCCAGAGGTCTAGGAATGCATTGGCATCAGTGTACCAGTTAGTGCTGTTGTGAAAGGCTGCGTTCGGCTTCAGTGAACATTTTTAGAGATTTGGTCATTGTGTTTGCCCATTTCATGATGGGTGATTTATGAGAGCACCTGCTCTCATACAGTGAGTGTTCAGCAGTTTTTGACTAAAAATGGCATGAATACCGTGTCCCAACCTCCCCATTCACCCAGTTTTGCCCCGAGCAACTTTGTTTTTGTTTCCTTGATTTAAAAAAAGTCCTCAAAGGAAAACATTTTGCCAGTGTGAAAGAGGTGAAACAAAAAATGGCAGAAGCACTAAAAGTCATCAAAATCAATGAGCTCAAAAACTGTTTTCAGCAATGGAAAAAGCATCTTGATAGGCATTCTACATTAAACTAAGAGTACTTTGAAAGTGACTGAAGTTGGGCAACCCCTTCGGGTCCCCTCCTGCTATGGGAGCTCTTTTGTCTTCTCAATAAATCCTGCTTTATCACTTAAGAAAAAAAAAGAAAGTGATTGAAGTTTAAACATGTAAGAATAGATACAGTTTTAATTTTGGGAGGGTCTCCCCTCGTATGCTCAAATGTTTGTCTATTCCAAAAACCAAAACTAAAATTCTTAGAAGTACAGTTTATATTTAGTCAATGTTGCTTTACTTTTCTTTAAAAATACTATTTTAAAAGAAACAGCATAGATTAACAACTCATCACACCAAAATGACATTTATGGTAAAAGAAGATTTACATGAAGCCTATTTGTGGTCACTGCTTAAAAAAATCTCAGCTTTCTTTTCTTCTTTTTTTTAATTTATTCTTTCATCCTTATACAATACTATAAATCACTTGAATGTAAACATTCAAACATGGCAGATAAAGCTGAAGAACCCTTTGATCACTTGGATTTTGTTTCTATTGCAAGGAAAAACACTTTCTGTCTCTTATACTGTGACTTGTTACTAGGTGTTCACTGCTTATTCTGCCTACTTTCGGTAAAAGTTCCTCACAACCAAGCTTCACTCTCTTAAGAATCCCACAGCTTCCTCCCACTGCAATGTTCCTTTGGTAACCTGTATGGAACACATTTGTGTGGCTCAGACTAATCTGATTCTGTGTGTACTGCTTCTTTAGCTTGTTATTTTCTCCCTCCTCTTTACCTGGTGTACTCCAATTCTTCTTTCCCTGCTGTGATCAAATGACACCTCATTTCTGAAGTCTTTCCTGTTTCTGTAAATGGTTTTGTAAAATAAAGAACCTTGGATAAATTGATCACATAAAATTTCTTGGGCATAATTTTTGGTTTTATCTCTTACAAGTTACCTTAGACTAGTTTACTTAATTTCCTTGAGCCTCTGTCCCCTCATTTGTAAAATAAGTATGATATTAATACCTACTTAATAA
Organism: Carlito syrichta; assembly: GCF_000164805.1. Lineage (NCBI taxonomy): Eukaryota > Metazoa > Chordata > Mammalia > Primates > Tarsiidae > Carlito > Carlito syrichta. The sequence goes on along the minus strand of NW_007247236.1, from coordinate 255,957 downwards.
TGATGTTTGTAGGACTTCATTAACAAATGTGAAACACTGAGATCATGCCTGGAAGATAGTGAGCACTTGATAACTGTTAGTTATTATTGATATTGTAACATCACTAATTAGAATACTTTCCACATTTATGATAACTTTTTCCTGTCTGCCTACCTTCTCCAGTCCTCACGGTCTGCACTCATGCCATCATTTACTTTGTTTCACCCTCACTTCACCTTGCCCTGATCAAATTCCAAAATATACACACTAAGTGCAATGCCTGCCACTCAGAGAGCACTACATGAAGAAGAAAGCCTGACATGGCGTCAAGCTCCTTAGTAGCAGAAATCTTCAATCTGGAACATTACACAGCATGCTTTTAGTGAATTCTCCATTTTAACCCTCAGCCTACAGGCTATCATGCTCTCTCTTTCCCTTGGAACCAAATAAAAAGAGAGGCTTTTGCTATTTGGCTTCCAGATGCAGCAAGTGATGCTGAGTCCACATCATACCTCAGGAGGAGATTGCTGTGGCCCCCGGCTCTACCCTTCTCTTCATTCCTTGCATCTCACTTTCTCATTAGTTACAATTCCACCTTATCGATTGACTTTTTTGCTGTAGAAAGTTTTCCTATAGAAGCAGCCTTCTAAGCAATGTTAACAAAGTGCCTCAGACCTCTAGTCCCAATTGATTCTGGTTTAAAGGTCTATGTTTTCACTCTTTCTTTGCTTCACTAAAATTTTGAAAATGAAATCAAACAAAACAGCTTTCCTGCCAATTTTCAGCATGCTTCCCTCACAGTCAACTTGACTCAAACTCTGTAGCTTTTGCCCCAAGGGGATGATATTTTTAAAGTTTCTCTTATTGGTGCATTTCAACTGTGTGAATTCTGTTTCCCCAAAATTTAAAAAAGTAAAAATGAAACCTGCAAGAATCATAATGAAGGTAAAGAGATGTATTGAATGAAATGTTACTATTAAGTGACACCAACAAGCAGATTCATAACCTGCATTACTTTTGGTTCATTAGAAAAGTGAACACATTTTCCTAGTTTTGGGTGAAACCACTAGAAATTTCTTCTGGCAGTGAACTGGGATATTTATGGGGAATGTTCAGAATAATAAAAATAGTTAATATTTAATAAAATGCATGCTACTATAATGCTACCATAAAATTAGAGTAGCCTATAGAAATGTTATAGAATGAATCTTCCTCTATACTGGCCAGTAATTCAAATAATATATTTTATTAAAAAGCCAAACAATGTTTTAAACTAATGCACAAATTCCCAATCTAGAAAACTGCTATTGCTCTTTTATTTTCTACTTCAGTATTTTATTTTCTACTTTAGCATTTCCATCCACTGCAAAATATTTTTGAAGAGAATTTTAAAAGAATTCATAAAGCATTTAGCAGAGAAAAAGCCAAAGTATTATTTAGCTTCAGAACAAACTGGCAGTTACTAGTGGTTCTCATTTAAGCTTTTTAAGGAACATACATTTTGACCTTTCTCAATGTTCCTGACTTTTGGAAGAATGAACTGTTTATCTAAAAACTATTGAGACAATCTTATGATCTCAGGCTGTTCGGAAAAGTAGCTGTGCAAAACTTTTAGCAGAGAAAAACAAAAAGTAGTGCATTGGGCTCGGAGTCAGATCTGAAATGTAACTGCTAAATTATAGGGATCAAGCTACTTAATTTCACCAAAAAATGAGAATAATGAAGCATTTTATTATTCTCACAGGATTGCTGCCTCAAATGCGAAGATAGATGTGTGTGTGTGTGTGTGTGTGTGTATAGAGTGTAAATAAAATAGTATAAATATTAGCTTTGTTATTTACTTTATTTATATATATTTATATTATTATTATCATTTCAAATCATACCATTACTACTGCTTTTTAATGATGTTAAGGTTGGCATGTGTTCAATACTATGAATAAGTTCCTATGGAAAATTTTTTATAAGCAGGGATATATTTTAAGAGTTGATGTCTACTGACCTAAGACAATTTTGGTATTCAGCAAATGGCAGGTTGTGAGTAATAATAGTGTCCTGTAATTATAGGCAAGTTGGGCCTTTACGTCTCCTCCCCTGCAAATTTGCCAAAGGCACCACTCTCTGCCCTAGGCCTTTCAACTGGTACCTTATGTGAAAGATTCACCGAAAGGCAGACTCAGTGATCTGATCATAGGATTAAAAAATAATGAAGCTGTAGACCTCAAACACTGTACAAATGGTCCTACAGTGCCTTGTTTTATTCTTACACCTTGTTCATACAAGGGCAATGGGACTTATACAAATCTGCATTATCAGTTACCTATTTTGAGCATGGTACATTTTACCAGTGGAAAAGTATTTCTATTATCCCTTTTGCTTAATTAATAAATTATTTCATGTAGATTTCAATTGTGATATTTGAAGTGCTAGGTAATCAAGATTTTCCACATTCACATATTATTTGGCCTTTATTTTAATATATTTAATGAAAATTCCAATGCAAACTCTACAATAAAAGTGTCACTTTACAGTTATATGAAAATATACGACGTTCTACACTAAGTACTATTATCAAGGTCTTGTGTGTGTTGTGTTTTAAACAAGTACTTTAAAGAATACTTAAGGCATATAAGACACAAACATCATTAATTTTAATAAATATTTCTTGAGGACTTACTATGTATCAAGCACTATGCTAGGTCTGGAGGTGGTAAAAACTAGGCACGATATAAGTTCTCATTGCCTTATAAGGAAATAGGCTAGTACCAAAAATAGAGTGTGTGATTGATTCCATATCTTGACTATTGTGAATAATGCTGCAATGAACATAAGAATACCAATATCTCTTTGGCATAATAATCTAATTTCCTTTGGATACATTATCCAGTAGTGGGACTTTCAGATCACATGGTGGTTCTATTTTTGTTTGAGGAATGTTCATGCTGCTTTCCACAATGGCTTTACTAATTTACATTCCCACCAGCTGTGTGTAAATAGTCTCATTTTTTGACAGCCTTGTCAGCAGTTGTTATCTTTTGATTTTTTTTTTTTTTTTGCAGTAACCATTCTCACTGCAATGAGGTGATAGCTTATTATAGTTTTTTTTTTAGATTGGAAAATATAGTTTATTTAGAAAGTAAATTAGAGAGAAAGAAAAAAAGGAGGTAGAGAGAGATAGCTTATTATAGTTGTGATTTGCATTTCTATGATGATTAATGATGTTGAACATTTTTTCATATATCTGTTGCTCATTTTTATGTCATCTTTGGAGAATTCTTTATTCAGGTCTTTTGTCCACTTTTTAATTGAGTTATTTGCTTTTATTACCAAGTTGTGTGAGTTACTTATATTATTTTGGACATTGACCCCTTATCAGATGTATAGCTTGCAAATATATTCCGCTATTCTGTAGATTGTCTCTTTGCTCTGTTGATTGCTTTCTTTGATGTGCAGAAGGTTTTTAGTTTGCTGTAATCCCATTTGTCTATATTTGCTTTAGCTGCCTGTGCTTTTGAGGTTTTACTTTAAAAAAAAAAAATCCTTGTCCAGGCTAATATCATGGAGCTTTCCCCTTATATTTTCTTCTAGTAGTTTCAGTATTACATTTAAGTCTTTAACCTGTGTTGAACTAATTTTTGTGTATGGTGAGAGATAGAGTCCTAATTTAATTCTTCCTTGTATGGATGTGTTTTCCTAGCACAGTTTTATGAAGATTTTTTTTCCTCAATGTGTGCTCTTGGCACCTTTGTTGAAAACCAGTTGGCTGTGGATGTGTGGATTTATTTATTGGCCATCTATTCTGTTCTATTGGTCTATGAATCTGTTTTTATGCCAGTATCATACTGTTTTTGTTACTATAACTTTGTAGTATGTTTTGAAGTCAGGCAGTGTGATGCCACCATCTTTGTCCTTTTTGCTCAAATTTGCTTTACCTATTTGGGAGCTTTCATATAATACAAATTTTAGAATTGTTTTTCTATTTCAGTGAGAAATGTCTTGGATATTTTGATGGGAACTGCATTGAATCTGTAGATCACTTTGAGTAGTATGATCATTTTATCAATATTAACTCTACCAGTTCATGAACACATGATGTCTTTCTATTCTGTGTATGTGTTTCTCCAATTTCTTTCATCAATGTTTTATAGCTTTCATCATTGAGATCAGTCACCATCTTGGTTAAAATTATTCCTATGTATTTTAATTATTTTGTAGCTTTGTAAATGGGATTGCTTTTTTGATTTCTTTTTCAAATAATTTGCTATGATTTTATAGAAAGGTTATTAATTTTGTTGATTTTGTATCCTACAACTTTACTGAAATGTTTTATCAGTTCTAATGGTTTTTTGGTGAAGTCTTTGGGGATAGATATATAGATATTGATGTATACAGGGATATATATATATGTGTGTGTAGATAGATAGATAGATAGATAGATAGATAGATAGATAGATAGATATAGATATATTTCATGTCATCTGCAAACAGGAACAATTTGACTTTCTCCTTTACAATTTGAATGTCCATTATTTCCTTCTCTTGCCCAGTTGCTCTGGCTACCTACTTCCAGTAATAAAATTGGTGAAAATGGACATTCTTGTTTTGTTCCATATCTTAGATAGAAAGCTTTCAGCTTTGATCATTCAGTATGATCTTTGCTGTGGGTTTGTTATACATGGTCTTTATTATGTTAATGTATCGGCCTTCTATACCTAATTTCTTGAGAGTTTTTATTGTGAAGGGATGTTAAATTTTATCAAATTTTTTCTGCTAAAGGTCCATTCACAGATGAATGGATAAAGAAAATGTGTAACAGAGTGCTATTCATCCACAAAAAAGAATGAAATCCTGTCATTTGTGGCCACATCGATAAATCTAGAAGACATTATGTCAAGTGAAATAATACAAGCATAAAAAGAAAAATACTGCATGAACTCACTCACATATGAAATGTAAAAAGTTATTCTCATAAAAATAGAAAGTAGAAATAGTTATTACCAGAAGATGGGGAGAATAGGGAGGAGAGAGGATGGGAAGAGATTGTCCAGCAACTACAAAGGTACAGTTAAATAGAAAGAATAAGAATAAGCCACCGGGCTCGGTGGCTCAGCCTGTAATCCCCCGCTTTGGGAGGCTGAGGTGAACGGATTGCCTGAGCCCGCGGTTCGAGACCCGCCTGGGCAACATGGTGAGACCTCATCTCTACAGTAAATCAAAAAAATTAGCCAGGCATGGTAATGCCTGACAGTAGTTCCAACTACTTGGAAGGCTGAGGTGGAAGGATCGCAGGAACCCAGCAGGTCGAGGCTGCGGTGGCCGGGAGCGACCACTGCACTCCAGTCTGGGCGACAGAGTGAGACTCCAACTCAAAAAAAAAAAGAAAGAAAGAAAGAATAAGTTGGGATGTTCTATCACATAGTGGAATGGCTAGAGTTAACAATAAGTGATATTTCAAAACAGCTACAAAAGAGTTTCTGAATGCCCTCATCATAAAGAAACAATAAATGTTTAAGTTGATGGATATGCTAACTACCTTGATCATTACACATTATATACATGCAAGGTTAAGTATCCCTTATCCAAAATGCTTGAGACCAGAAGTGTCTCAAATTTTGAGTTTTAAAAAAAATTGGAATATTTGCATTATACTTACTGGTTGAGCATCCCAAATCCCAAAATCCAAAATCTGAAATGCTCCAATGAGCATTTCCTTTGAGTGTCACATTGGTGCTCGAAAGGTTTCAGATTTGGGAGCATTTTGGATTTTGAGTTTTTAGACTTGGGATGCTCAACCAGTATCAAAACATAGCATTGTACCCTTACTTATGTGTCATATTTATTATTATTTGTCAATCATAACTTTTTATGTTTCATTATTATCTATCAACCATACATTTTAAAAACATGGTGTGATATTTGCTATGAAAAATAAAGTAGAAGTTTATGAGAACCTTTAAAATATCTAAAAAGCCTATTGAAAGAGGTAAAAATGATTCATCTTATGAATTCAAATTACAAATACTGAGCTTTCAAGTTAATTTCTTTCCTTTTTTAATGTTTTTACATTAAAGATGAAGATAAAGGGCTAAAGCACTTCTTACTGGGAAAATAACTTTATGTGCCATTGAGTAGTTTCACTGACTGAAACTATAAAGCAGTTGAACAACTGAATGTCACAGGAATTAAAGGCACTTCTATTGAGTCAATAAGTCAATACATTGCTTCTGTTCCCCTGAGGAAACCAGCATGCTCTGTGCTCAATTCAAGATACAATAACATTTTTCAGTAACTAGTGAGGAAAATAACTCTGACAAAGAGAAAAAGTTTTGAGTTTTAAATGATTCTTTTCTGAAATTTTTTTACTATAGTACATTATAAATTTAAGCAGAAAGCATCAATAGACTTCAATTATACTATGGAGAATAATCTTAATGGCAGTTTTTGGTTGGATAAATTCTGGTTGTGCTGAGGCCTGATTCCTTTACTCATTTAATATTTTTTTATTAATTGATTTGAATTTCCTTTTGCCAGTACTTAGCACATTATATTTTGATGCTTTTTATTGCAGTTTTAGAGCTCTTTTAATTTTTATGTGCATTTTATCAAGAGTATATATTACATACTCTATTAAATATACATAATGTGAATGTTTTTACATTTAACCATTAAAATACAGTGTAAGAACTATGAGGTTCGCTGATTAGCAGAAAATTGTTAAATGCCATCTATTCATTTTACTTTTTTCACAAAATGGGGAATAAATGAATAATGCAATTTGTAAGAAAATAAGCTATATTCAAATTATTCTTAAGGTCTTCGATCTAATTACTAAAATGCCTTTTCATACACTTTGATCTATTTGATCTTCCAAGATTCTAGCAAACAATATTAAAATCAACAAAATGTATATAAAGAAAAAACTAGCAAGTATATTGGGATTGATTTTGAATCCCTTCTTCCCCTTTTTCCTATCAACCAGTATTGTAAACTCTAATCAGAAAAAGAATACATTGAAAATTGTGGTAGAAATAAAAACTTTTAATTTTAATTGTTAGGTATCTTTCCCTGATATCTGAGATAACACCACTGCAATACTGACATCAAAAATCTCACTGTCTCTATGTTTTTACAGATATTATTATTCAGCAATCTCAGTAGCTCAAAGAACCTGCATAAGCCCTTTGTCTCTTTGATTCCTTGATTTATTTAACAATATTTGTCGAGTACTAACCATGTCCTAGACACTGTTCTGGGTGTAAGTGTTAAGACAATCAACAAAGCAGGCACAGCTTCTTCCCTCATAAAGTTCATATTCTAATGATATTTTTTATTTCACAGATACACACAAAGGAAGTTCTCAAGACAAAGGGGAAAGAAGACAGATTTCTTGACATTGCTTTATAACTAGTTGTTCCCTGATGTTTAGGAGCCCACAGGAGCATAGAAATGGTGTGCATGTCTAGTCTAGAGATTTCTAAAGACAGGAGACCTGCTAAAATAGCCCATCCCAGTAGTATGTGGAGAGACCATACTGTTATGAGCTGGGAGCAAAAAGGCAGAGCGAGTGGCACCTTCCATTCTAGTTTGCTCTGGTTTTTGGAAGCAAGAAAGTGAACACATCTAGTTATCACAGTCTCTCACAAAAGCATATGGAAATTAGAGGTGAACCAGGTGACCTCCAGGGAAAAGAAATTGAAAGTTCAATTCAGATAAAGAGTTAAGGGACTGATGGTAAGATTGAAATGAGATTTGGCTGCCTTTCTCTGAGGGTGGTCTTCAGATACAGAGGATGCAGGGTGAAGTGGAAAAACTGCTTACATGATATGATTTCTCCCTTGAATAAATCATTGATCTCAAAAAATTCTAATGAAGAGGGAAATAAAAATAAAAGGCTGACTTTTTTGATTCTCAAAAAAACATTCCATTCTGCTCACTCAAGTTTCCCTGACCCCCCCCACTTTCAAATCCCCTTTCCTTTTAATCAACAGATATTTATTGAATGTTGATAATGTTGCAGGTCCTATTCTAGGTTCTGAATATATAACAGTGAGCAGACAGATATAGAGAGAATAAGACTATAAACTGAGTCCACTATCAGAGTCAAAGCTGCTAGTACAAAAATTATAGGCTGTACTGATCACAGTGTCTGGCACAGAGCAGGAACCTGATATGTGTTATACTGAAGTAATAAATGAAGTTACATGAGATGATTTCTAGGATTATCTCCAGTTTTGATAACTTGTGTTTTTTATATTGTCTCCAAGTCTATATTCAGTTGTGTATATCTTATATGGACATAATTTTAATATTAATCAGGTACTATATTCTGGATAATACTAAAGTTTATCATATGCTTATATTATCTCATTTAATCTTCATAGCAGCACTATGAGGTAGATTTTATTATCCCATTTTACAGATGAATGAACTGAGGATCATAAGGTAAAATATTTTACCCAAGTGACAGAGCTGAAATTTAAAGGCCAGGATTTTGTTTTTGTTTTTTTCAAGTTCATGCTTTTTCTGGTAGATCACACTGTCTCCCTAATATTATTATACTACATACTACAAAGTGCTAGAGCATCATATAATTAACATTCATAGTAAAACTTACATTTGCATCTTACCTTATAATTTTCAAACTTTCTTTACATTGTATATATAATATATAATTTTCTTTTGCATAGGAATACACACACACATGCATATATATGTATTCTTAGATAAGCTCTGTATAGACAAGGAAGATACTCTTTTCACTGTTTTATGGATCAAGAAACTGAAATTTGTAAAAATGAAATGATATAATTAATAAGTGGTAATACTGAGATTGGAGCTCATGTTTTCCATGCCAATTACTGTACTCTTTTCAATATACCACAATGCCTCAGTGGTCATTAGAAGATGCTCTTTCCTTCCCAATCTTCCTCAAATTCTAGTTTAAGACTTAATTCTTCTAGAGAGTATCTTCTGGTAATACTACTTGACCTCTAATCATGTAGATTCACCATGTATCTTCAGTACTTCTGTGGATCCTGTGATAATAGCTAATATTTGTTGATTCTACTATGCACTGATGTTGTTCTAGGTACTCTGTGGGCTCTGACTCACTTAGAGCTCACAGCATCCTCTCGAGGTAGATTCCATTACAATTTCTGTTTTATAGATGACGACACTGGAACATAAAGAGGTTATGTGACTTGTCCAGTCTTCAAGCACTGGTAAATAAAGATGCTGGATTATGAATGCAGACAATCTGACTCCAAAGGACTTGCTTTTCTAACCATTTCATTCTATACACCTGTGAAATGTTTTACTTTAATTTTGATTAAATATTGTTTTATAAGTATTGTTCAATCCTTTTTTTTCCATGTCTCACTCTTATTGAAATTCTAGTCTTTTTGTAACTATATAGATGTGGTTTAGTGCAGCATTCAACATATGGAGGGAGTCCAGCAAATAGTTTGAAAGAGACTGGTAGCTCTTTGAATGCATGAAAAGTAATTCAGTAATTTTTTTCCTGAGCAAAAAAAAAAAATCTGAATAAGTTCCCTTGTCTCTTTTCTTTTCTTTTCTTTTTTGTTGAAACCCTCATGGCAGAGAGTATTTGACATTAATGTGAAAAAAAATACCATGATTTTGTTGTATGTTAAATTTGTTTTTCCTGACTTATGCTGAAATTGGCTTCCACAAATGAAAATGGTTTTGAGTTGATAAGCCATAGCCTTTCCATCCATTGCCACTAGTCATCAAAACACTGATTGGCAAGTTAAGCTCCAGAAATGAGGGCGACATTCTGTGACTAGAGAATAGAGGGAAACAAATGAGTTCACAGAAGTTTAGCCAAAATAATATTTACTCTTCCACTCACTCCCCATGTAACACATACATATTATTCCATGTTACCAATACATACTAGCCAGAACCATATCTCATAAGCAAACAACTGATTCTACCATTTGCCTGATTTCAAATTTTCAGTGGCTCCCCTATGCCTGAGACAATGTTTCAAAACTGGCATACACCAAAATAAGCTGAAAACTTGAATAAAATGTAATTTCCAAGGCCAGAGAACTTATGTATTTAACAAGCTCCCTGGGGAACGTGGATACCAATTAAAGATTGAATAACATTGGTTTTTTGGGGATTAAGTCAAGGCTCTTCAGCTTAGCATTCAAGGCCCAACTTCCCATAGTCCTGTTCTGTCATTTCCATCCTTATCTTCTGGTAAATCTATGTTTTAATCATCTCTATATTCCCAAAACCCTTAGTTCTGGCTTAGCACAGAGAAGGCAATCAGTTTGTTTTATAAAATGACCTTGTTACTTCAGTGTTCTAGTCCACTAAGCTAAGTAACCACCAAAGTGTGGTAGGAAATTATATAGGTCTGTGTCCTTTGCTTACTCTGCTACTTCTCTTTTCATCCCCATCAAACATGCTGCTGCCTGAAAATTTCATTTTCAAAGTGAGAGTTTTACTAAGTCATTGAGCTTCAAAGAATGGTCACAGCAGAGTGGCAATGTAGGAGGCAGAAATAATCCTCGTGTTGAGACAGCAATCCCCAAGGTATAGCAAAAATCATAATTCAGTGACTTCTGCCATCATTCCACCTTAACAATTATGGTCTCAGGGCCCCAAATACTGATTCTATGATGTTTAAAGAAGCCTTCAATTTATCCACATTCCCAATTCTATCCTAGATTCAAAGAGAAAGATGTAGTGCCAGCTACGACTTTGTCTTCAGTCCAGAAGAATATCAGTGCTCCTAACCCAAACCAAGTGACTCCATTATTCTTATTCATCTGTCTGTCTGCTCCTTGCTCCCTTGAAAATAATGCCATCATCTATACGATCACTTAGTTATATCCTGTTCTCTGTGTGCTGTGACAGTCACTCTGGTGGAAATGAAAATTTTTCCCATATTAAAAAATAGCACAATATTTATTTATTTAATAGGTCAAGTTGACATTATGGAAATATGAATTGGCTAAACCAAAAAAACGTGCTTGTATATGTATGTATGTTTGTGTGTGTGTGTGTGTGTGTGTGTGTATTCAGTGCACCTGTGTATGTGTGTTCAGTGTATCTCTATGTGTGTGTGTGTGTCTATGCAGGGGATAGAGGGTGCTGAAATCTAGCTTGTCCTTCACATGCACTTCGGTGCAGTGGTGGATAATGCCAGGATATCTATTTTTATTTCTCAGATGTTATATTTGATTACCAAACCACGTGCATAAACGACCACCTATTATTCTGATTCAACCATTGATAGAAGGTGACTTTTTCTAATTTTCACAGAAAGTCTTATAAACTAGTAATGTCTGTGTATAAGTATTTGTTCATACATATGTTTATTTGTATGCATATCCATGTTTGTGTGTAAGAGAGAGAGAGGGAAAAAAGGGGGAGAGAGACTAAAAGATCTTTCTATCTGTGTAGATCGAAAGGGTTGACATTTTAGATAGGCAATGTAAGCTTCTATGTGTTGTAGTAGGAACAAAAGCTAAGATCATTCTGTTTTTTGGTGTTAAGTATCTATGCAAATATTCCCTCCTCACCTCAGTGTAAGGGGAACTTTCCCTTAAAATGGTGGTACAGTATGGACGAAGAAGCACTGAGAACTGGGAGAATTTTTTCTCCTATCCTGGTTCCGACACATAGCTGTGTGACCTTGAGTGAGTTCTATAACCTCAGAGCGTCAATATTCTCAGCTATACACATGGATTACTCAGGGCCCATTTTGCTGTCCTCAAACAACTCCATGTACCCACATATATGTATATATCTATTTACCTCTTTTTCTTAAATAAAGAGGAAGATTAGCTGGCTGATACTTTAACACCTCTTACTTTTCTTGTCTAAGCCTCTCTATAAAACTTGCAACATTTCCTCTCCAGGCTGTCTTTTCTTTAAAAAGGCTGCACATCGTCTTTTTAAAAAAATAAGCTCTTTATTGCTTTTCACTACAGGGGAATGGATGTGAGTTGATTAAAGATAACAAATACTGGGAAAGCTATAAAGCTTCTAGAAGTTGGACAACTCAGAAAATGCCAGTTGTAACTTGGAAAATTCATGAAGCTTTATCGGTCTTCTTTTCTTTCTTCCATTCAGCAAATATTTAAGGGACTACAAGGTAGCAGGCACGACTCTAAGCACCAGGACCATGGCAGTAAACAAATTCAACAAAAATCATGGCTATCATGGAGCTTGCATTCTATAGGCTAGAGGAAAACAACATCTATGTATGTGTAGGTATATGTATATACATATACATTATATCAAATAATGATAAGTGTTATGGAGAAAAATGAAGCAGGAAGCAGCAATTTTGTGTGTGTGTGTTTGTGTGTGTGTGTGTGTGTGTGTGTGTGTGTGTGTGTGTGAGAGAGAGAGAGAGAGAGAGAGAGAGAGAGAGAGAATGTAAAGGACCTGGAAGAAGTTGTAGTTTTAAAAAGGGTGGTCAGGAAATGCCTTACTGAAAAGGTAACATTTGAGCCAAAACAGGAGAGACATGAAGGAGTCAGCAGTGTGGCTATCTAAAGAAGAGCAATCTAGCACAATGGACCTGAGCCAGGAGCATTCCTGGCATGTTCTAGTAAAAGCAAGGAAGCCAGTATGATTGTAGCTGAGTGCGTTAGTGTAAAAATAGGTGTCAGAGAGTTAAAGCAGGAGCCTATTGTGTGGGATCTTGGGGATTACTATAAAGGCTTTGGATTTTACTCTGAGAAGAGAAACACTGGAGCACTCTGAGCACATAAGGATAGGATTACAGTCAAATTTTTACAAAATCACAATAGCTGATGTGTTGAAAATAGGCTGCAGAGGGTAGGATATAAGTACAAAGATTATGTGGAAAACTGGTGCTATAATTTAGATGAGAGAATGATGGTAGCTTGGACCAGAGCAATAGCAGTAGAAAGTAGCAGAAGTACGGGTTGCAGTATCACAAGCCTGTAATCTCAGCACTTTGGGAAGCCGATTTGGGAAAATTGCTTGAGACTGAGAGTTTTAGACCAGCCTGGGCAATATGGTGAGATCTTGTCTCTACAAAAAAAAAAAAAAAAAAAAAATTAGCCAGGCGCGTAGTCCTGATCAAAAACTTGTCTTTGCCCCTTAAAACTAATCACCATGATTGACTTTCTCAATCATATTCTTGATATTTTAATATTTTGCCACATAAGTATGTATCCATAAACACCAGTTGTTTAGTTTTGCCAGATTTTGGCATTTAAATCAATTAAATCACATTGTATGTACTTTTGCTGTATTGTTGCATTCATCCATTGTCTGCTGCTTATAACAGAATACCTAAAACTAGATTATTTATTTTAAAAAGGAATTTATTTCTTACAGTTCTGTATACTGAGAAGTCCAAGGTCAAGGAACTGCATCTTGTGAGGTCTTTCTTGCTGATGGGGACTCTACAGAGGCCTGAGGTAGTATAAGGCATCGCATGGTAAACAGGCTGAGTGTGTCAATGTGCTAGCTAAGGTCTCCCTTCCTCTTATAAAGTCACCAGTTTCCCTTCCATGCTAACGCAGTAATCCATTGACCCATTATCCCGTTAATCCATGAATAGGTTCAAAAATTCATGAGAGCAGAGCCCTCATGACACAATCACTTCTTAAAGGCCCCTTTTCATATTGCCACATTGGGGATTAAGTTTCAACATGAGTTTTGGAGAGAACAAATATTCAAACCATATCAATTGCTTTTCAGATTCATATTGCAGTTCTTAGAAATTTGTATAGCTTTTTTTACAGCAAATTTTACAGGTTTATCTTTATAACTGTATGATATTCCCAATTGTATGACTATTCCATGATTTATACATCCATTCGCTGTTGATGGATATTTGGGCATTTCTGGTTTTTATGCCCTGTACCAAATTCCCATGGCTATCGTCAGATTTCAGTTGCAGCTGCAGTCAGCAGCCCATGTATCAGAATCAGAAACAACTCAGTTGAATCAATGCTCACAGACATTCTGTATTTTTTTCTTTTTCTTTTTTTTTTTTTTTTTTTTTTGCTTTTGCTTCAGGTCTTTTCTGAAAGCCTCAGTTGATTGCTTAGCTTGTTAGCAGGGCAACCCAGAAGAACATAGAAACTAATTCTTCCAGGATCAGTTTTCGACCAATGAGGTATAGCAGTTTTTTGAGGGGACAACTTTTAGGTGAATATTGGATAACTCTTCATAGCACAAATGAGCCCCAGTTACCCAGAATACTATTCAGTTTAAAAAAGCAAACTTCATTGGTTTCCCTTATCTTCCCATCCTATTCTTCTCACGTCCTTAATTGTACTTCCTGAATCACCTCCCAAACAAACCACCTGAACTCAAATCCTTGTCTCCGGAAGGGAAATGAAAACAAAAAAAGCTTTTATGAATAATGCAACAGTGAACATTCTTAAACATACCTCTTGGGACATATGTGCACAAATCGCTCTAGGGCAGGGCTCAGTGAACATTTTCTGTGGAGGACTAGATAATAAATATTTTAGGCTTTGCTGACCACATATGGACTCTGTCATATGTTCTTCTTTGTTTTATTGTTTATATTTTCACAAACATTTAAAATGTAAAAATATACTTTGTCAACCACTACTCGCGTATATTTTTTTGAATGAAATTTCTAGGTAAAAGGGTATAACTGGGTACTGCTTTGTGTAGACTTCCTAACATTTATCCAAAGTGGTTGTACACTCCCACTAGTAGGACATAAAGAGATTTAGTTATTCCACAACCTTGCCCACATTTTGTATTTAACAGAATGTGTGCTTTTGGTCATTCTTTTGGAAGTGCTGTAGTCTCACAATGTGGTTTCATCTTACATTTTCTTAATGATCAGTCAGCTTGAGCAATTTTTCATATGAGTAATGACTAACTCAATTTCTATATTCAACTAATACCTGTTCAAGTCTTTTTTCTGATATTTTCGTTTACTGATCATTTTCTTATTGACTTATAGGAGTACCTTATATATTCTGGAAGTGAATCATTTTATTCATTTGTCTGTGCTTCAAATATCTTCTCTTACTATATAACTTGAAATTTTACTCCATTAATTGTATCTTTCAATGAACAAAACATTTTAATTTTATTGAGGCAAGACTTATCAATCATTCCATTTAGGGTTAGTGAATTTTGTGTTCTATTTAAGAAATTGTTCTCATCTGAGGGTTATAAAGATATTCTTATATGTAATCTACAGCTTTTTTGGATTTTGAAAATCACATTTAAGTTTAAAATATAACAGGGGCTATTTTGTATATCATGTGAATTAGGGATTCAATTTCATTTTATTTACATTTGAATGTCAATTATCTTATCAGCATTTGTTTAAAAGATTATTCTTGCTCTACTACTGAACTATGGCTGCAGTATTATAACTTAGTTGTCCATTTACATTTGAGTCTGAATCTGAGCTCTATTCTGTTTCATTAGTTTATTTGATGACCCTGCACAAAAATACCACTGTGCCCAACAATTTAAAATCAGATATCAGTTCCCTCAAAAACAAAGAAAACTATCATTTTGATGATGATTGAATTAAGTCTATGGATTAAATTGGAGAAATAATACCCTTATAATGTTGAACCTTCAAATACACAGATAAGGTATATTTCTCTATTTATTTAGTACATCTTTAACATTTTTCAATAATGTCTGTAGATTCCCAAGTAGATTTGTTGCTTGATTTTGAAATTGTTAATGCTATTGTAGGTTTGATCTTTTTACTTTAAATATTTTGGTTTGTCTATTTTGTTCAACTTTACTGAGGTGTGATTTACAAATAAAATTGTATATATTTATGGTATACTATGTGATACTTTGATATATGTATACCTTGTGAAATGATAACCAAACTCAAACTAACATATCCATCACCTCATTCAGTTACTGTTTTTTTATGTGCAGTAGGAACATTTGAGATATATTTTAGTAAATTTCAAGTATACAGTACATTATTATTGACTATAGTCACCATGTTCATACATTAGGTATCTACATTTTTATTATTATATAACTAAAAGTTTGTACCCTTGACCAACATCTCCCATTTTCCTCATTTTATTCTACTGAACTGTAAGTCTATCCTTATATCAATACCACACAGTCTTGATCAGTGTAACTTTGTAATAAGTTTGAAAATTGGGTAGTGTGAGTCCTCTTCTTTGTTGTTGTTGTTGTTATTATTATTATTATTATTATTTTGAGTTGGAGTCTCACTCTGTCGCCCAGACTGGAGTGCAGTGGCCGCCCCC
>NW_007247236.1:227795-239693 GCF_000164805.1 Carlito syrichta | reverse complement strand
GCCCCCGGCCACCGCAGCCTCGACCTGCTGGGCTCCGGCGATCCTTCTGCCTCAGTCTTCCAAGTAGCTGGAACTACAGGCGCGCGCTACCACGCCCGGCTGATTTTTTGATTTATTGTAGAGATGAGGTCTTGCTGCCCAGGCAGGTCTCGAACCCGCGGGCTCAGGCAATTCACTCACCTCAGCCTCCCAAAGGCGCAGGATTACAAGCTGAGCCACTGAGCCCGGCTTTTGTTATTATTATTATTTTTAACATATAGTTTGGGCTATTTGGAGTCCCTTGAATTTTACATAAATTTTAAGAGCAGCTCATCAATTTCTTGAGAAAAGCCATCTAGGACTTTGATAATGATTGCACTGAATTTGTAGATAAGTTTAGAGAGTAATTACCTTTTAATAGTTTTGAGTCTTTTAATTCATGAACAGGAAATATCTTTCCATTTATTTGCTTCTTTTTACATTTATTTCAATGATTTTTAAAATAGATTTCAGTATCCAAGCCTTGCACTTTTTTGTTAAATTTCTTTCTAAGTATTTTATTAACTTTGATGTTCTCTTAAGTGTAATTGTTTCTTATTTTTATTCTTTTATTGTACATTGTTAGTGCATAGAAATACAATATTACCAATATTCTATATTGTACTGGAAACTCTAGAAAAGGCAATTTGGCAAGAAAATAAAATAATAACATCCAGATTGGAAAGGAATAAGTTCAATTTTATTTGTAGATGACATAATCTTATATATAGAAAATTCATCTTTGTCTTATATCTGATCTTAGAGAGATAGCATTCTGTTCTTCAACATTAAGTATGATTCTAGTTGTGCATTATTCATAGATGTCTTTTATCAGGTTAAGAATATTCCCATTTGTTGAGTGCCTTTATCATAAAAGTGGGTTTTGTCTAGTGCTTTTTTCTGAGTCTATTGAAATAATCATTGTGTTATGATGTCTTACAGAGATTGATTTTCTTATATATATCTAAGTAATTTTACAGTCTTGGGATAAATCCTACTTGGTCATATTGTATACTGCTTTTTATATGATACTGAATTTGGCAAAATTTTGGTGAGTATTTTTTTGTTTCTATATTTGTTATGTATATTGGTCCATAGTTTTATTTTTCTTGCAATGTCTTTGTTGGGCTTTGTTATCAGGTTATATTAGCCTGCTAGAATGAACTGGGAACTTAGGGATTCTGTGTTTAAGAGCTTGAGGGTTGGTGTTTATTTAATTTCTTAGTGGTTTCCTGGGAATCACAATCGGCATCCTAATTTCTGACAAGCATATTTAGATTGACTTTAAAGTCTATGTAGTTAAGTTCAATGTCTGGGGTTCCTCAGGGATAGTTTATATCGACTATTTTTGTTTCTGTGTATTGTCCTTACTTTTTCCCGTCTTTGCATGTTTCATATTTTTCTACTGAAAACAATATTTTATGTAGCAAACTATGGCAGTTTGTTGAATTTGTTGTTGCTGCTGGTTGTTGTAGTTTCTTTAATGACTTTTCTTTTTTTTTCTTTTATTATTTTTTTTATTATAAAGATATGGGGTACAATTCAGGGTTAGGTATACAAACACTGATTATGCAGGTACCCTTGTTGATGAGGTTTGCCCCTCCTTCCCCTAGCAGTTTCCCTCAACTGCCAATCCCACCCCCTCTCTTTTGACAGTTTCCCATTACTACCAAACACTTTCTTATAGTGTTATAATTGTTCAAGGCCCACTTATGAGTGAGAATATATGGTACTCTGTTCTTTGTTTCTGTGATAGATCACTGAGTATGATTGACTCCAAATCCATCCAAGTTGCTGTGAAGTCCATATATTTGTCCTTCTTTATGGCTGCATAATATTCCATTGTGTATATGTACCACATTTTATTTATCTAGTACAGTCCAGCTTCGATAGAATAATAACATGGTTGGTTCCATGTTTTTGTTACTGTGAATAGAGCTGCAGCTTTTCTAAACTAACTCTGTAAGTTCTGTATCTTTGTCATGTTTGGACACTCAAATCTCTTTTCCTTTATTCGGTGGTCAGTTAATAATCAGCAGAAGTATTCTTGGATGTCTAGAACCAATCAACTTCTCAGTCTTTTCTTAGAGGTTCTGTGTTCATGTTGGGACATGTCTCCAACATTCAACCAGGTAGTTTACAATTTTGCCTTACCTCCACTACTTGCTTTTGCATTGAAGTCATCCTTTCCTTTCCCTTAAATTTATTATTTTTAGAGGATTTGGCATGTGCCCTTCACTTTGCACATATCATGTCATATTTCTCTCACAATATATTTATAAGGTAGGCAATATTGCCCTCATAATAATAAAGATAATTCTCAACTACATGTCTTAAATGACTGAGCCAGGTCATAAGTCCATATATGACTTCCGAGTTTATACACTTAACCAGACCCTATAGTAGCTTTTTAAAAATAATAATGTTAGAAATCAACTACAGGATCCTTTATATTTTCATTTTGAATCAGGTGAAGTAGTTTAATCTCCCTCTCATAGTGAGGAGTGACTCATCTAAGTCTTGTTTGCACAGATCCCCAAAAGGTGGAAAGCTGTTTTTCCAAAGTAAAAAGACATTCACTTTCCCTCAAGTGTCATAGTATTTAGCCCCTTACATTTTCTTTCTTAGATTCACAATGTCTTGTGATGAATATTCTCTCCTCAGTGGCTAGATCTCCAACTTTGATTCATTTACCTCGGAATATATTTTCGTTTCCTCTAAACTCACCAATTCCTCTTCTCTTGCATTCTCATCCTTAGAAGAGGATTAACTCCTGTGAATATGTGAGAAAATGTGCCGTAAAATGTCTTTCTGGAATAAAGAACTGAGTATCACATGGTGTCACTCATAAGTGGACCTTGAACAACTACCATATTACTATAAGAAAAGGATTGAAATCCTCTTCTCAAAAGAAGATATACGGGCAGCCAACAGACACATGATAAAATGCTCAGTCTCACTCATCATCAGAGAAATGCAGATCAAAACCACATTGAGATACCACCTAACCCTAGTAAGAATGCCCCATCATTAATAAAACAAACAACAACAGATGCTGGTGAGGATGTGGAGAAAAAGGAACGTTTCTACACTGCTGATGGGAATGCAAACTGGTGCAGTCTCTTTGGAAGACAGTGTGGCGATTTCTGAAAGAACTAGAAATTGGTCTTCCATATGACCCAGCAATTCCCCTATTGGGAATATACCAGGAGAAACTCAAATCATTCTACAAAAAAGATACCTGCACACATATGTTTGTTGCAGCTCTATTCACAATAGCAAAACATGGAACCAACCATGCTGCCCATCGAAGCTGGACTGGATTTAAAAATTGTGGTACATATACACAATGGAATATTATGCAGCCATAAAGAAGGACAAACATATGAACTTTGCAGCACCTTGGATGGATTTGGAGTCGATCACACTCAGTGATTTATCACAGAAACAAAGAACAGAGTTCCATATGTTCCCACTCATAAACGGACCTTGAACAATTATAATGCTAAGGTAAGGTGACTGGCAGTGGTGGGAAACTGTCAGGGGAGGGGGGATAGGATTGGCAGTTGAGAGAAAGTGCTAGGGGAGGGAGGAGCATACCTCATCAATAAGGGTACCTGCATGATCAATGTTTATATACCTAACCCTGAAATGTACCCCACATCTTAAAAAAAAAAAATAAGACTGTGTCTGTACCAATGGGGGGACAAAAATCAGTTTCAGTGTTTGGACTGATCTGACCTTTTCTTTAAAAGAGAGAAGAAATAGCAAACAAAATAAATAAATAAATAATGTCAATAAAATTAAAAAACTTTTTTCTTTCAAAAGATACCATCAAGAAAGTGAAAAGACAGTCCACAGAATGAAAGAAAATATTTGTGAATCATAGATCTCATAAGGGACTTGTATACAGAAAAAAATTTCTACAGCTCAATAATAAAAAGACAAATAACCTAATTTTAAAATGGGTAAAATATCTGCATGCACATTTATCTAAAGGAGGTATACATGACCAATAAGCACATGAAAAGTGTTCATTAATCACCAGGGTTATGAAATCAAAACCAAAGTGAGAACACTTCACATCTACTATAATGTTTATAATCAAGAAGACTTGAATAACAAGTGTTGGTGAAATATGGAATAGTTGGAATATTTATACACTGCTGGCCATTGTGGAAAACACTCTGGCAATTTCTCAAATGATTAAGCACGGAGTTCTTCTATGATGCAATGGTTACATCCTTTGGTATCTACCCAAGAGAAATGAAAACATATGTTTAAACAAAAATTTGTACATGATATATTCATAGCAGCATATTCATAATAGCTAAAAGGTTAAAACAAACCAAATTTCTACCAACTGATGAAAGGATTAATAAAATGTGGTAAAATTCGTGCCATGGAATGTTAACAAAGAATGAAGTATTGAAGCATGTTATGCGAGAATGAACCTTGAAAACATTGTCAAGTGAAAGAAGCCAGCCACAGAAGTACAAAACAGGCAAGTCTATAGAGACAGAAAGTAGATTAGTTGTTGCCTAGTGTTAAGGAATGTGGAAATAGGGAGTGATGAGTAAATACCACAGGGTTTCTTTTTGAGATAATGAAAATATTCTAAAATTGATAGTTGTGATAGTTGAACAGCTCTGTGACTATAGTAAAAAAATATTGAATTATATATGTTAAATAGGTGAATTTTATGCTATGTGGGTCATATCTCAATAAAGCTTTTATTAAAGAAAAGACAGTGACAATAGCAAACTGGTTTGTGATTACAGAGGATCCTAAGGATAATCCATTATAAATACAATACAAAGATGTTGGTAACACACTTATTAATTCTGCACAATAGAATATGTTTTATTTAACTGCTATGAGGTGAGTGCAAATGATTACCAAGTGTAATGTGTTCATATGGACATTTCAACTCAGAAATGCAATTACATTTACAAAAGCGATTAGCAATGTTAAACAAGTTTCAATGAGCTCAATGCTCAGTAATTATCCTAGGAAAGCAATATATGTTATCAAAGTGAAAAGAATCCTCGGCTCTATGCAAAAAGTAGAAATTTTTCTATGAAATGAGACATTAATAAGGCATAACAATAATTAAGGCCTCTACAGTAGAGCACCTAAAAGTACAGCAATGTTTAAGTGGGAACATTTATTTCTGTCATGACAACATAGACCCCAAAACGAAATGTGAAGTATTCTTTTTCAAAGTCAAGGCTGCATTCTTTATTTTCTCTTTTAAATACTCTAATTTTTAAAATTCAGGAGCACAGCATTTTTAAGCTTTTCTTTAATGCAATATTGCTTTAGTTCTGTTAATTGTAATGCAAAAACCAGAGAGCCATTTTAATGATTGCAAAAAAGTTTATAGTATATGAGGACAAAAACTGAAAATTTGTCAAGAAATCAAGGAAGCCGTACCAGAGATTTTGACTTTTTCTCCCTTTTTCTTTCCTTTATTCCTTCCTCTTCAGTAGTCTCCTCTCTTCTCTTCTGGCTATGATCTGTACTCTTTATTCTCTTTCTTTGCTGTTCCTTTATGATCTTACCTTTCCCATGGATGTAATTGGCATGCTCTCAATTTAAGCGCCCAAGTAAGTAACCACATTATTCTTACAACTTCACATGTTTCTTATTGGTGAATCTAAGTAGACAAAAATCGTAGTTTGTTTTGATTTTTGTTTTTTCACCAGATTATAAATCATAGGCTGCTAACAAGCTTATAGAGTGGCTATATTTTGGCCAGTGCCCAACTAGTATCTATCCAGTCTGCTATGAATTATGAGGTCATACAATATAAAACTAAGCAGCAAGTTCTCCTTTAGAAAGGCATGTAAGTAAAATAGATAATGTCTCTTGCCTGATCAGTCTAGTACAATACTAAGTAAATGCTGTACACTTGACCCTTGAACAACATGGGTTTGAACTGTATGGGCCCACTTATACTTGGTTTTTATTCAACCAAACAGATAAAAAAAATACAGTATTTGTGGGATGTCAAACCCCGATATACAGAGAGCTGACTTTTCCTATACTTAGGTTCCACAGAGATGACTGCAGGACATGAGTATGCATGGGTGTTGGTTGCATATACTGAGGTTTAATATATTTCCCATTCTATTGTACCAACATTTTTCTGGGTGTTACTTGATAATCTTGAAATCAATTCCAAAATATTTTATTATAACAATATATTAACAACACAATCTAAAAGAAAAACTGATACAAATGGATATGGAAGACATACACTATATGGACTCAGTCAAAAGTTTGGAGACCTAATTGCTGAGGCTTTATTTATTTTAAACCAAGTGAAGTTTCTGACTTTCCTGTTTCCTTGAGTCTGATATATATTATTGATGTGTTACTGTGGCACTGTGCCATTTAGAGTGTGTGAAGATATATGAAGCAAAGCTTGTAAATAAAAAATGTTTAAGAAATATTAAATTCAGTTAATATATAGCTAGCCTTCTTAATTTTAAAAGGTTAATTTGATTAATTTCAAAAAGTTATATTTTGTCCAAATAAAAAAGTCTTCAAAGTAAAAAGTTGTTATCTACTTACATATTTTGTTTTGGGTATAACATGGGCTATTGATAAAAAACAAAACTTCAGCCACTACTATATTGTATGACTCGAATGTCATTGATATGGAATCATAAAATGAAATTGTGTTCGTGATAAATAAATACGTAAATTTATATGTGCTGTACACTAATTTTAACTCATTTTCATGGTAGCTACATATGAAAAGTAAAGTATCCAGGTCCTAAGTTATAGCATCATATGAGATACTGATAAGAATCAGCTGAGACAAAACCATATAGCAGTAACATTGGAATAGGAATCAAGAGATTGTCTGTAGTCCAAAATCTAACAAGCATTATCTGTGTGAAAAAAACAATGCCACTTTTCTGGCTTCCGAGTGTTTTAAATGTCATAGGATGAAATTCGTTTAGATCTCTAAGGGCCCTTCCTTTATGGCAGATACTATTGATGCTCATCAATATGTCTGCTTCTTTTGCCCCTCAAGACCCACAAGAGCACTTTTGTATCTTTTTAAAGCTAGGTGTTTATTTGCTTTGACCAATAAAATGTGTGTAAAAGTGATATGTGCCACTTCGGGTTGAAGCACTTAAGAGCTTGTGGTCAATTTTCTATGTTCTCCCTTTCCCTGCTACAGCTACCAGCAATGTTACAGATGGTGGAGTCTCCATTACCCTGGATCCTTGAGTGGAATGGCATGGAGCAAAGACACCTGTGAACAGATACTGGGTGTGTGGTGAGAACAAGAAACATACCTTATTTTTTGTAAGCCATTGGGAGTTGGTTGTTTACTCCTCATAGCAAAACCTAGCCTTTTCTGACCGGTACAAATGTTGATACTAGAAATAGAATGCTGCCATGACAACAACAGTGCCAGTGATGAATGGCATTAGCTTTAAAGTCCAGTAACGTTTGGCATAGAAAACTGCTACCTGACGCTGGAAAGATGGGACTGCATTGACAAAACATTTGCCAAATTGGTCTTCTGTTATAGATTGGAAGGCAGTTCATGTACCTAATAAACTTGCAGTTTCTGAAGAAGAAGACTGGAAAAAAGAATGTTAGTGGCTGTAGTTAGTGCTTTTGGTAATTTGACAAGAAAAAAAGCTCTGAAAAGAAAAAAAAAAGGAGAGAATTAGAGAACAGAGGTATTATAAGACTGAAGAAAAGTAACTACTCCTTGGAAGAGAAACAATAGGAGTCAAAATTAAGAGAGGCTTAAAGATACTAAGTACAAGTAAAACTGATCCTTGATGCAGAGATCAAATTAAAAGTAAATCTTCACACCTATTATTAAACTCTGCAAATGGATTTAGGGACCAAAACAAAGGTCAAATTAAGAGTGTTGTGCCCCGTAAAACTTTTCCACTGGATACAATGGTTAAGGGAAAAAAGAATGTCTCTTATGCTGAAGCCCTATAGGCTCAAGTAACTGGCCATTAATTTGATAGATATGAATGGGAGCATTAATGCCACTAAATAAAGTGTTTCTGGAAACTGAATCTTGAACACAACTGTTGTCAAATATTTTGGCATGTGAAAACGGCTATAATAAAATAGATAAGAAGTCTACTAAGTTTTTGAGAGGGTTATATTGCCAATTGATGTATATCACTATTACTACTAACATTTATTTTTTTTATGTATTAATTTTAAGGATGTAGGGTACAATTCAGAATTAGATATGCAAATGGTCATTGTACAGATAAAGTTTGGGCCTCACTTTAGTCCCTACTTTGCTTAGTTTGAGATCAGGTACCCTTATTGATGAATTGTGCCTCCCCTCCCATGGCAGTTTCCCATCACTGCCAATTCCTTTTTTGAAAATTTTTTGATAATTGTTCAGTGCCTGCGTATGAGTGAGAATATGTGGCAGTTCTTTGTTTCTGTGATAGATCACTGAGTAGTATAGACTCTTTCCATCCAAGTTGCTGCAAAGTTCATATGTTTGTCCTTCTTTATGGCTGCATAATATTCCATCATGTATATGTACCACATTTTAAAAATCCAGTCGAAGATCAATGGGTAGCACATTTGGGTCCATGTTTTTGCTATTGTGAATAATGCTGCAATAAACATATGTGTGCAGTTATCTTTTTGGTAGAATGACTTGAGTTCCTCTGGGTATATTCCAAATAGGGGTATTGCTGGGTCATATGGAAAGTCAATTTTTAGATCTTTCAGGAAATGTCACACTGTTTTCCACAGAGGATGTACTAGTTTACACTCCCATCAGCAGTATAGAAGTGTTCCCTTTTCCCTGCATCCTCTCCGGCATCTGTTGTTTTTTTGAGTTATTGATGATGGCCATCCTGACCAGAGCTAGGTGGTATCTCAGTGTGGTTTTAATTTGCATTTCTTTGATGATTAGTGAGACTGAGCATTTTTTCATGTATCTGTTGGCTGCTCGTATGTCTTCTTTTGAGAAGTGCTGACTACTAAGACTTGAAAGGAAACTTGGCTTCTCAGTTATATATGGAGATGACATTTGTTGATAAATCTGTTTGGTCCTTTAGTAGTGCATATAACAGGTCACCCAATTCATATGTGGCAAATTCTGTGTAGCATAACCAGTGACAGTAGAGAAGAATGGACTGGGAGGCCTTTCCCAGAGAGCAAGATCATCCCCATTAATGTCTTGCTTTGGAAAATGAAATGTGAATAATTCAAGTTTGTAGCCTTGGGAGCAATCAAGTGGCAAACAAATAAAATTGCTCAGTAAAAATTTAAGATTCCATGAATGTGAACATAGAAGACAATTTCCAAGCTTTTGACAATTAATACCAGAAGGAAAATATATTCTTAGAGATTTTAATTAAAGTATGCTTCTTCTGACAATGTGCGGAGAGCTAATTCAATTCTAACCTGCAGAAATTCTAAGTTTTATTAGAATTAATGGCTTTTTCTTTCATGGAGTTTTGTTTGACTTAAAATCTAAAAAAGTGTACTTGAATTTGAGGTAATGATGAGCTAGGTAATTTGGACTAATCCTCCCACTGAGGACGACTACAATAACTGATTAAAGCATAAAAGCCATATGCCTGGAAGTATTTGTGAAGTAATAAGGTAGCAGAGAATTACTGTGTTAGAATTTGGTATGGAATGGAAGATTTGGAGGTGGATGGACATATGTAGCCTTTTGTTTTGTTTTGTTTTCCTTATGGCAGGATTGACAAATGATAACATACAGGTCCTATCGAGCCTACCTCCTATCTTTGTGAATAAAGTTTTATAATAGGCCAGGCTCGGTGGCTCAGCCTGTAATCCCAGCGCTTTGGGAGGCCGAGGTGAGTGGATTGCCTGAGCCTGTGGGTTCGAGACCCGCCTGGGCAACTTGGCGAGACCTCATCTCTACAATAAATCAAAAATTAGCTGGGCGTGGTAGTGCGCGCCTGTAGTTCCAGCTACTTGGAAGGCTGAGGCGGAAGGATCGCCGGAGCCCAGAAGGTCGAGGCTGCGGTTGCCGGAGGCGGCCACTGCACTCCAGTCTGGGCGACCGAGTGAGACTCCAACTGAAAAAAAAAAGTTTTATAATAATGTAGCCATGCCCATTTGTTTATATGTCATCTATGACTGCTCTCATGCTTCAATAGTCTAGTTAAGTAGGTACAAGACATTATGGCCTGTAAAGCTTAAAATATTTACTCATTGATCACAAAGGTATTGGATGATTCCAGAGAGGGCAATTGAAAGTCTGAGATGCTGAGCAGAAGATTTGAATGATGTTCAGGTTTATGAAGGTAAAATTTTGAGTCCAGCACTTACTAATGGATAGGTAGGCCACTTCATTACCTAAAATTAGTTTGAGGTTATCTTTTTTTTTTAACTTTTAATTTTTTTATTTTAATTATATGGGATACGACTCAGGGTTAGGTATACAAATGTCCATTATGCAGGTACCCTTGTTGATGAATTGTGCTCCCCCTCCCCTGGCAGATTCCCATTACTGCCAATCCCACCTACCCCCCTCCCCCAGCAGTTTACCACTACTCCCAATCCTTTTCTTATAGTATTGCAATAATTGTTTGAGACCGCTTATGAGTGAGAACATGTGATACTTAGTTCTCTGTTTCTTTGATAGATCACTCAGTATTATAGACTCTACGTCTATCCAAGTGGCTGTGAAATTCATGATTTTGTCCTTCTTTATGGCTGCATAACATTCCATCATGTATATGTACCATATTTTTTTTATTCAGTCCTCTTTTGATAGGCAGCACAGTTGGTTTCATGCTCTTGCAATTGTGAACAAGTCTGCAATAAACATACGTGTGCAGTTATCTTTTTTATAAAGTGATTTGATTTCTTCCGGGTATATTCACAGTGGGGAGGATTGCAGGGTCGTATGGAAGGTCAGTTTTTAGATCTTTTAGGAATCGCCACACTGCTTTCAACAGAGGATGTACTAGATTACACTCCCACCAACAGTGTAGAAGTGTTCCCTTATCACTGCATCCTCCCCAGCATCTGTTGTTTTTTGAGTTATTGATGATGGCCATCCTGAATGGAGTTAGGTAGTATCCCAATGTGGTTTTAATTTGCATTTCTTTGATGACTGGTGATGCTGAGCATTTTTTCATGTATCTATTGACTGCGCCTATGTCTTCTTTTGAGAAGTGTCTGTTCATATCTTTTGCCCACTTTGTAATGCGGCTGTTTTCTTTTTTTTTCTTTTCAGCGCATTTGAGTTCCTTGTTGATCCTAGATGTTAAACCTTTGTCAGGCATACAGTTGGCAGGTTTTTTTTCCTACTCTGTGGGATGTCTCCCAGCTCTTTTGATGGTTTCTTTGGCTTTTCAAAAGCTTGCCAGTTTGATGAGGTCCCACTTTTCTATCTTATGTCTTATGGCATGGGCACCTGAGGTTTTGATCAGGAATTGGTTGCCAGTTCCAATTTTCATAAGGGTGTCTCCTGTATTTTCTAAGGTTTTTATAGTTTGATATTTTACATTAAGTTCTTTGATCTATTTAGAGTTCACTTTTGTGTATGGAGATAGATAGGGGTCTTGTTTCAATCTTATGCATGTGGTTAGCCAGTTTTCCCAGCACCATTTACTGAATAGGTTCTCCTCTTCCCAGTGATTGGTGGTGGAGGCTTTGTTGAAGATGAGTTGGTTGAGAAATTGAGGTTTTGCTTCTGAAATCTCTATCCTGTTCCCTTGGTCTATATGCCTGTTCTTGTACCAATGCCAGGTTGTTTTGTTTATTGTAGCTTTATTTTTCACTTATTTATTTATTTATTTTTTGAGTTGGAGTCTCACTCTGTCGCCCAGACTGGAGTGCAGTGGCCACTCCCGGCCACCACAGCCTCAATCTGCT
>NW_007247236.1:196082-227743 GCF_000164805.1 Carlito syrichta | reverse complement strand
ATCCACTCACCTCAGCCTCCCAAAGGCACGGGATTACAGGCTGAGCCACTGAGTCCAGCACTATTGTAGCTTTATAATAAAGTTTAAAGTTTGGGAGCCTGATACCTCCTGCTTTGTTTTTTTGTTTGTTTGTTTTTGTTTTTTGCTTTTTGTTTTTACTGAGGATTGTTTTGGCAATTTGTGATCGCTTATGTTTCCATATGAATTTCTGTATTGTAGTTTTCAGGTCTGAGAAGAATACTGCTGGTAATTTACTGGGTACTGCATTAAATATGTAGATTGCTTTTGGTAGGAAGGACATCTTAACAACGTTGGTTCTTCCAATCCATGAGCATAGGTTATTTTTCCATTTGTTTGTGTCATCTTTGATTTCTTTGCACAGTGTTTCATAGTTTTCATTGTAAAGGTCTTTCACGTCTCTGATTAGGAAGATGACAAGGTATTTGATTTATTTGTGACTATTGTGAATGGGCCTGTGCTTTTTATTTGGGTTTCTGCTTGTTTATATTTGGTGTATAGAAATTCAACTGTCTTTTACTTATTTATTTTATACCCTGATACTTTGCCAGAGTCCTTTATCAGTGCAAGGAGGTTTTTGATAAATTCTCTTCAGTTTTTGAGTTAATGCATCTTGTTGTCTGCAAAGAGGGATAACTTGACTTCCTCTTTTCCTATTTGGATACCCCTGATCTCCTTCACTTGTCTGATTGCTCTAACTAGGACTTCCAAAACTATGTTGAAAAGGAGTGGTGAGAGTGGGCATCCTTGTCATGTTCCGGTTTTCTGGGGAAATGGTTCCAATTTCTGCCTGTTTAGCAGTATGCTGGCTGTGGGTTTCTCATAGGTGGTTCTTACTATTTTGAGGTATGCTCCATCTATGCCTAGATGTTCAAGGGTTTTTATCAAAAAGGGGTGCTGGCTTTTATCAAAAACTTTTTCTGCATCTAATGATATGATCATGTGGTTTTTGTTTTTACACCTGTTGGTGTATTTAATTACATTTATGGTCTTACAAATGTTGAACTAGCCCTGCATCCCAAGGATGAAGCCTACTTGGTCGTGGTGGATAATTTTTGAGATGTGTTGTTAGATCAGGTTTTCTAGGAACTTGTTAAGAATTTTAGCATTGATGTTCATCAAGGATATTGGTCTGTAGTTCTCTTTTTTGGTTGGATCCTTACCTGGTTTGGGTATCAATGTGGTATTAGCTTCTTAAAATGATTTGAGGAGAGTTCCATCTTTCTCAATTGCTTAGAATATTTTCAACAGGATTGGTATCAGTTCCTCCTTGTATGTTTGTAGAATTCTGCTGGAAAGCCATCAGGTCCAGGGTTGTGTCCTTTTCCCTTTTTTTTTTTTTTTTTTGGTGGGTAAATTTCTTATGACATAGTCAATTTCCTGAATCGTTATTGGTTTGTTTAGGGTCTTGACTTCTTGTTTCAACCTGAGGAGGCTGTGTGATGTCAGAAAGTCCTTCATTTCCTTTAGGTTTCAAGTTTGTTTTCACACAAATGTGCATAGTAGTCTCTGATAATCTTTTGTATGTCTTCTTGGTCAGCTGTGACTTGATCTTTTGCATTTCTGATTATGTTTATTTGGACTTTTTTTCTCTTTTTCTTGGTCAGTCTAGCTAGGGGTCCATTAGTCTTGTTATTCTTTCAAAGAACCAGCTTTTTGTTGTGTTTAATTTTTGTGTTATCTCTTTTTCTTCTATGTCCTGAATTTGGGCTTTTATTTTGGTGATCTGGATTCTTCTGCTAAAGCTAGGGTTTTGGTAGTCTTGCTTTTCCAGCTTCCTTAGGTGATTTATTAGGCTGTTAACTTGTGACCTTTTCATTTTCTTTCTGTGTGTTCATAGAGATATGAATTCCCCTGTTAGTACTGATTTCATGGCATCTCAGAGATTTTGGTAAGATGTTTCTTCATTCTCATTTGTTTCTAGATATATTTAAAAATCTCTGTTTTTATTTCTGTGTAGACCCAGGAATTGTTTAGCATCATGTTGTTTAGTGTCTGTGTTATTGTAGATTTGGGGGGAACTTTGTCGGTGTTGATATTTATTTTTATTACACTGTAGTCTGAGAAGATGCATGGCAGTATTTCAATCTTATGGAATTTGATTAAGCTTGATTTATGGCCGAGGATGTGGTCGAGCTTAGAGTATATTCCATGGGGTGATGAGTAGAATGTATATTCTGTGGTTGTTGGGTGGAGTATTCTGTAGGTATCAATTCTGTCCAATTGGTCAAGTGTCATGTTGAGTTTCCAGATCTCCTTGTTGCTTTTTTGTCTTGATGATCTGTCTAGGGTTGTTAGTGGAGTATTTAAGTCCCCAGCTATGATAGTGCTGGAGTCAATATCTTTTTTATGTTTATGTAGAAGCTGCATTCTATGCTCCTATGTTGTGCTCCTATGTTGTGTACATATATTTTTAGGATGAATGTTTCCTGTTCATGGATTGAACAGTTTACCATTATGTAGTGCCCTTTCTAAAATGTTTGATAGTTTAAAGGGTATTTTGTCTGGTATTAAGATTGTAACTCCTGCTTTCTTTTGTGTTCTGTTTGCCTGAAATTTTGTTTCCCATCCTCTTGCTTTGAGTCTGTGAGTGTCCTTTCTGGTGAGATGAGTCTCTTGGAGACAATATTGCCTCATGATATTTTCTCCATTTTGTCATTCTATGTCTTTTAAGTGGTGCATTTTAGTTCATTCACATTCAGGCTAATTATTGAGATGTGAGAGTTTATCCCTGCCATGAGGTTCTTACAGAGTTTGTTGTTGTTGCTGCTGTCTATTGGCTTGTTTGTTGTCTTTCTTTTAATTTTTGGGTTGATTCATGTGTATTTTCAATCTTTTTCCTGCATTCTTGTGAAGCGTGTTGTCATTCTTTTTTTCCTTTCTTCTGTGTTTAATACTTCCTTAAGTGTTTCTTGTAGAGCTGGTCTGGAGGCAGCATAAGCTCTTAAAGATTAAATGTCTGGGAAAAATTTTAATTCTCCTTCACTGATGAAGTTTAGTTTATCTGTATAGGTAATTCTTGGTTGAAATTGTTTATCTTTGAGAACTTTGAAGATTGAGGTCCAAGCTCTCCTAGCCTGAAGTGTTTCTGTAGATAAGTCTGCTGCTATCCTAATCGGTCTTCCCCTTTTTCTCTTGGTGCCTTTAGGATTTTTTTCTCTTATACCTGCTTTGCATAGGCAAATTACTGTGTGTCTAGGAGTTGGTCTTCTCATTTGTTGTCTTGCACAGAGTTCTCTGAATCTCTTGTGTTTGAGTGGTCGCATCACTGATGAGATGAGGGAAGTTTTCTTGGATAATTTCATGGAGTGTTTGTTCCAGGGTGGTCTCTGTCTCTATCTGCCTCAGGAATTCCAATTAATCTTAGGTTTGTCCTCTTGAAATATTTGTTCATCTCTTGAAGGTTTTGTTCTGTTTTTTAAGCTTCTTTTCTATGTTTTTAACTGTTTGGGTTAGTTCCTTATTTTGGTCCTCAAGTTCTGATATTCTTTCTTCTGCTTGACTAAATCTACTTTTCACGCTTATCAGTTTGTTATTTATTTAATTCACTGTATTCTTTATTACTATTATCTCAGTTATAACTCCTTCATTCTTTTCTCTTATCTCTCCTCAACTCTATTTATTCTCTCTATTAATGTCTTGATATCTGTATTTGTAGTTTGAGACCAATAATTCTGGGGTCTCTTCCTTGTTTGTGTTCCAAAGTCTGTATTCTCAGACTTCCCAATGCTCTGTGTGAGACCCATATTCTTTTTGGGGGGTCTTCTTTAATTCTTTTTTTCAGGAATGGGAGGGGTAGCTTTTACTTCTGTTTGCTTAAACTCCTATTCTTCCATATGTGGATCCTCTGGCTTTGTTCAGTTCTGAAGCTGGACTGTGGGTGTGAGGGGGAGCTGTACTTTTTGCAGTTTTAAGATTTAATTGAGTGGGTAGCTGTGATTCAGAAATGATCTGCAGTTCCCAGTATCCACTGACATGTATGTGGGACCCCTGGAACCTAATTCCCACTGCCTTACAATCTGTCCATGCAGTGGGGGGTATAGATTTGCCCCCTGAAAGCAAAATGAGGCAAGAAAAAGGAAAAGAATGGAAAAAGAAAGGAGGGATATGAGAGAAAGGTAGAGAGAGAGAGAGAAGAAGAAGAGGGAAAACTGACAAGTGTATCAACTAACACATGAAAAGAGATGGGTCAGATGCCCCATGGACTATTGTGGGAGGAGGGTGGATCAGTTCTGGACTCATCCAGCTTGCTGCCACTGTTGTCAATCCTCCCACACAGATCTGAAGTGTTTGTGCCTATTGCAGCAAGAGGAAATGACATCTGTCCCTCTGAATTTGATGAGATAACTTCTAGGTCCCAGGTTGGAGGCTGGGTGGAACCGGGTGGGTAAATGTAAGTCTCTGCCTGATCCTGGGACAGAGAAAATGGCTCCAGCCAGCATTTCCTCACCAATGGTGGGACTCCTCTCAAGCTCTTTCCCTGACCTCCTCTCTCCATAGATCCAGGGCTCCAGCCACTTTGCTGTCACAGATGATGGTGTGGGCCAGACTCCAGGTGATGATGATCAATGCATTTGGCAGGCTTTTCTCAGGAGAGTCTCTAGAACAACAATCCTGTGCATTGGCAGCTCTAATCTCAGAGCAGTGGGGAATTGCAGTCACCTCCAGAGGACAGTCCCACTGGCACACACTCACTCATGCAGAGAGTCTTCACGGACACTCGCTTTTGCAGAGACTCTCACAATCTGACCTGTCCTGTCACCATCTTGCCAGAAATTGAGGTGATCACAAATTGCAAGCACCAACAGAAATTCAGCAGAAGCAAATATATATTATTCCTAATGGAAGATTATTTCTGCAAATACAATTCCTAGAAAAAAACTTTAAAATGGTCATGTACAAAAGAAGACAGGGCTACATGATTAAAAATCAGCAGAAACAACAAATGATATAAACAAACCAAAATGAGCTGCAAATATAAAGTTTAAAATCTATCCAAAGACTTGATATTAGTAGAAATTTTTCAAACCACCAATTCTTCAAATTTCTCTAAAAGTTTTTCAAGTAACTAGTGGGGTGGTTGGCAATGGCTAGTAAGAAGAGATAACACTTTCTTCATAGTATTTTAATATAGTGAATCACTGTCTATGGCATTTCTATTCAACTGTCTCTGCCCTATTTCTGCATTCCCAGAGGCATGGAATGTATGCACTTCACCAAATTAATGTAAATCAGGGATGCTGTTCTCTCTAATCCACCATCAAGTATCCCTGTCTCTAAAAGAGAATGACTCTTCCTAGCTTCCAATGCCTGACCTAATAGCTCAAGTTTCTGATGAGCCAATATGATCAATCACTGATTTTTAAGTAGGCAATTGAAAACAAACTTTTATACACATCAAATAAATGCAGCTAAGTGAGGCTAAGATACTAATAGAAGTTGTAGCATAAGAAAATTACCTAAAATAAATATCATATATGCTTGACAAGGGAGAAATGGGACTATCTAAAATCACACAGTGTGAAGACTGAATTGTTTAGAGTGGTCCAAACTACCTCTAAATTTACCAGAAGGACATAAAAAGAACCAAAAATAGCTCTGAAAAGATGCTGATAGTAGGAACTTGCCATGGATGGGTGTGTGGCAGTTGTCAGCCTATGTCTTCAGTACTTAGCAAGGTGAGACCAAGTTTGTGACTCCAAGTTTGAGGGCATCAGGTATAAGTCCAAGAAATGTTGTCCCAGACTAAGACTAAGAGAGACATTTTGCAAGTATGAGGCATATTATCATAATTTTTCTTCATTTTACGTGTTCTGTCTCTTAGTTGGCACATCAATAGCTCTGACCTTTTTAAAGTTATCCTTTACTGAGCCAGAGAAATGAAAGGCCAGTCAAATCTTTGAGGAGAAATGGAGAGGAAAGCAAATGCTTTGCAGATGTAATATCCTTCCTTTTCTGACAACAGACATTCCCTTTAGCCCTACTAAATATTTTAGGCAATTTTTAAATCTATAAAAACTAGGCAGTTGCCATGTACTGTTTCTATTTCTCTGACATATGCTGATTTCTAGATCCCTCCAATATTTTTATGTTGGATACATCACCTACTTAAAAAGGATTTGTAATATAAAAATGGTAATTAATTTCTCAATCACTTAAATCATCTTAAACTAACACTTGAAGGTCCTCATAATTTGGTCCCGGCTACATTTTAAAATATGTCCTGCACTGTTTTTGTGTCTTCTTCTCCAATTGCACTTTGTCTTACTATCTCCCTGAGAAGAGATCTAAGGTCTCCTCATTATTGACCTCAGTGACTATCTCTTTATGTTTTAACCCATCCTTTTGCTTCATACTTGTAATGGTTAAGTACCATGATCATTCTGGTATTGCCTTGCTGATCATGACACTTGGATCTTTGATCTTTGGATTTCTTATCACTTTGATCTTTGGGTTTCATATTGCTTTTATCTTTGGGTTTCAGTGTACCTTCCAATTAATATTTATTCTTGTAGCTGTCCCTCTACCTTATAAGGTATAAAACATTTTATTCTTAACACAGCACTTACTGTCGATATAAGAGACAGTACAGAATAGTGTTTAATGTTTGGATTCTAGAAGAAGACTGCCTAAGTTCAAATTCCAACATTTATTAACTGTGTGACCTCAGGCAATCTATTTTAGTCAATTGCAGAGCAGTTAAATTGTTTTCAGTTTGGGATTATCATAAAAAAAATTTTGAACATTTGCATAAAATCTTGGTTTGTATTTTTTATGGATAAGTAAAAATTGTATCTATTTATGGTATACACTATGTATACATATATGTTTTGATACATGTATAATTTGTGAGATGGCTACATCAAGCTGTTTAACACATGTATTACTTCACTTGTTTTGTGGTGATGACACTTAAAATTTATTCTCTCACTGATTTTCAAGTACACAGTATATTGTGATTAATTATAGTCAATATGATTTACAATAGAACTGTTGAACTTATTCCTCCCATCTAATTGAAATTTTCTGTCCTTTGAACAATATATCCCCAGTCCCACCAAACCCAGCCTCTGGTAACCACTGTTTTACTCTCTGTTTCTATTAGTTCAATTTTTTTTACATTCCCTATGTAGGTGAAATATGCTGTATTTGTCTAGCTTATTTCACTTAACCTAGTGTTCTCCTGGGTCATCTATGTTGTTGCAAATGACAGGATTTTTCCTTCTATTTAAGGCTGCACACTATTCTATTATATATATATACTACATTTTCATTATGTTAAATGAAATAGACCATACACAGAAAGACTAATGCCACATAATCTCCCTTATATGTGGAATCCTAAAAAGCTGAACTCATAGACACACATAATAAACTGGCAGTTACCAGGTGTTGAAGTAAGGGGTGGATAGATGTTGGTCAAAGAAGACAAAATTTCAGTTAGATAGAAAGAATAAGTTCAAGAGATCTATTGTACAACAAAGTTACCATAGTTCATAACAATACATTATATTCTTAAAAATTGCTAAGATAGTAGATAAGTGTCTACACAAAAAAAAGTATGTGAAATAATGCATATGTTAATTAGTTCAATTTAGTCTTACCACAATGTACAGTTGACCCTTGAAAAACACCAGTTTGAACTGCACAAGTCCACTTATACATAACTTTTTTTTTAACCAATTGTGGATTGAAAACACCATATATGTATTTGTCCTTCTGTGACTAGCTTATTTAACTTAGCATAATGCCCTCTAGGTTCAAACATGTTGTTGCAATGGTAGAATTTTCTTATTTTTTAAGACTGAAGACTATTCCATCGTAAGTATATATAACATTTTCTTCATCTATTTGTCTGTAGATGGACATATATAAATAACTGATTTATTTTTGTATTTTTTGTTAGTTTTTTGTTTTGTTTTGTTTGTTTTGTTTGGGGTTTTTTTGTTTTTTGTTTTGTTTTGTTTTTTTAAAAGAAAAAAGAAAATATAGTATTTATAGCATGCGAGTTCTACAAGGCTGATTGCAGGACTTGAAATTAATAAAATTCCACTTATAATAACATCCAAATATTAAAATACCTAAAAATAAATTTAATCAAAGAAGTGAAAGATATGTACACTGAAAACCACAAAATATTACTGAAAGTAATTAAAATCCAAATAAATGAGAATACATTCCTTGTTCATGAGCTGGAAAACTAAATGCTGTTATAATGGCAATACTTCTTAAAGAAACCTATAGATTCAATGTAATTAATCTTTATGAAAAAGCACATAGCTTTTTTATAGCAATGAATACGTTGATTCTAAGATTCATACAGAACTACAAAGTGCTCTGAGTAACCAAATTAATCTTTATAAAGAATAAAATTGAAAGACTCACACTTCTCCATTTTAAAATATACTACTAAGGCATGATCATTAAATCAGTGTGGTAATGGTATAAAAGTAGATCTGTAGAAAAATGAAATAGAATTGAGAGTCCAGAAATATACCTAATGCATCAATGAGTAATTGCCTTTTTGAAGGGATGTCATTATTTTTCAACAGGGAAGGGAATAGTTTATTTGACAAATAGTTCTAAGACACTTAAATAACCATATGCAAAATAATTCATATTAACTCCTACCTCATAACGTATACAAAGGTTAACTCAAAATGAATTAACTACCTAAGCTTAAGAGTTAAAACTAAATAATTCTTGGAAGAGCACATAGGCACATAGGCACATGATTTCTTGACCTTGGATTTAGATATGACATCAAAATAATAAGTAACAACAACAAGAAAAAGATGGAAGGATTGAACTTCATCAAAAGTAAATATTTTGTGCATCAAATGACACTACCAAAAAAGTGAAAAGGCAACCTACAGAATGGGAAAAATATTTGCAAATCATGTGTCTCATCAGAGTCTAGTATCCAGAATATATATATATCCCATATATAGAATATGTATTTCCCATATATAGAATATATACATATATCTTATAGAGAGAGAATATATGCATTCCATACGTAGACTAAATATCCTACATACATAGACTATATATAGTTTACCTAATATATGCATATGTATGTAGATGTATTCCAAAGAAGATATACAAATGGCTAGCCGGCATATGACAAGATGCTCAGCATTATTAATCATTAGAGAAATGGAAACTTGCATCAAAACATCACATTTCTCATAAATATGTACAACCATTATGCATCCATAATAATTAAGAATAAAAAATACAGAAAATAAAAAAAATGTTGAGTATTTAGTGAAATTTGCACACTCATGCATGATTGGTGAGAATGTAAAATTTTGCAGCTGTTGTGAGAAACAGTTGGAGCTTCCTCCAAAAAGTTATACAAAATTATTATATAACTTAGCAATTCCACTCCTAGATAATACCCCAAAGAACTGAACACAGATGTTCAAATTAACATTTGCTCAACATGCTATAGAGATGCACTATTCACAGTAGCCAAAAAGTAGAAGCAACCCAAATGTCCAACAAATGATGAATAAATAAACAAAATGTAATATATTCATACCAAGAACTATCATTCAGACATAAAAAGGAATGAAGTACCAATATATGTTACAACAGGGATGAACCATGAAAACATTGTGCTGAGTAAAAGAAGCTAGAAATAAAAGACCACATATTGTATGAATCCGTTTATGTGAAATATCCAAAATAGGAAAATTCTTAAAAACAGAAAGCAGATTAATAGTAGCTAGGAGCTAGAGAGATGGAAAAATGGAGAATTACTACTTAATGGGTATGGGGTTTCCTTTTGGGGTGATGGAAATGGTCCTGAACTAGATAGTGGTGATGGTTGCACAGCATTAGGAATTAACTAAATGCCACTGAATTGTACCCTTTAAAATGGTTAAAATGGCAAATTTTATGTAACATGTGTTTTGCCAAAACAATAAAACTCAGAGCAAAAAAAGTAGATCTTACCTGATGTGCTTATATTCTTTAAATAGTCATATTCCAGAGCTTATATTTATTACTAGTAGTAAGATTGGTCTTATACAAGGTAATACTGCCACCTTGGGAATGGAACATGACTTGTGACATTGCAGTCTGTATCTGGTACTTTTTGTATGTGCCTAGATTTCAAGAGTTAATTCTTTCTCTTTGGGGGACACGCTTGTTGATTCTTAGACGATTTCTCCACTGAAAAGCTCTGATGGCAGTTCTGAGTTATGGACGATAACTTTTCTTTTCCTCACAGACTCCTTATGACTTTTATTCAAACCCTAGATTCTGGATCAATATTTGTTGTTTAGGGTCATCAGCAGTGCTTTCAGTGTTCTTGAGAAGAATCCATTTCAAGGCAACTCAGAGGATTCATGACTGTTCCATGGTACATGTTTACCTTTGCCCTATCATTGATGGAGGTGAAGTTCACTCTCAGCCCCAGGTCGATCAGGCCAAAACATTCATGTCTTTAGTCTTTTTTCAAAACAAACAAACAAAAAATACACACACACACACACACATAAATATATATATTGTTTTCCCTTATATTACTTGGCAGTGGGGGTTTTCTATTAGCAGGTCCATTTTAAAAATATCTTATGATCATTTCTCGATATCTTAGTATGGTTTGGGCTGTCACCTCTATTTTGTTGTTCTCTTAACTTTTAAGTCTGCTGAAACTCCAAGCCCACAGAAAAAGTCATATTCAACACCTTGCATTGTTAATAAAAATCTTTCCTTGATATTTCTTTTCTCCCCAAATTTTGTTTTCTTTTTGCTATGCAGTTCGGCTTAACTTTTGCTCAGTTTCTCTTATCTTGCATTTTTGCAATCATCACTGTGCTTAGCAAACTAAGAAACATCCTTAAAATTCACCCTTCTTAACAGATTACAACGTATTGTAAATAACATTTTCTCCTTATAGCAATAATTTCGAACAATGCTATCTACATGGGGTTTAGAAAATAACAGTGTCTGGGCAAAATATCCCAGAGAAGTCTGCTCCTTTAGAAACAACATGTCCCATTTACTCCTGTGTTTGCTTGCTTTTCATTTATAAATACCTTATCTGACAAATAAACAAATTGACAAATTTATCATGTGTAGTATAAAATAACTGTGACCTTTCACAAACCGTTGCCATTTCAGGAGCAAAGTTAATTTTCAGTATTCTAAAGTCTTTATCTCTCTCTTGTCCTAACATTCCCTTTTGCCAAATCAATGTAAAAAGCTTCTTAAACACTGCTGTTGGCTTTTTGCTTTGAAGAAGGAATCAGGATAAGAAGTGACAATGTGATTTACTTCATGCTGCACAGAAACCCCACTAACGGAGACAGCATGTAGTCCTCTGTTATTCCCAGCAAATACCACCATCAAAGCTAAATTATGTTACCTGTGAAACTTGAGTAAGAATCAAACTGTCTGGGAATTCATTGGAACAGTTTTCTAACTGTAAAAAAAAGAAACAAGATTTCTTTCTTTTTATTATTTTTCTTTTTATTTTTTTGCAGTTCTAGATTTTTTTCTTTTAATTTTTTATTTTGAAATTGTGGGGTACAACTCAGGGTTAGGTATATAAATGTTCATTGTGCAAGTACCCTTATTGATGAGGTATGCACTCCCTTCCCCAGGCAGTTATCAACTACTGCCAATCCCAGCTACCCACCCCCCACCCCCCTCCTCGCAGTTTCCCACTACTTTCAATCCATTTCCTACAGTAATATGGTAGTTGTTCAAGGTCCACTTATGAGTGAAAACATGGGATACTCAGCTCTTAGAGACAAGATTTCTTTACTTCAACTTTACTTATGTCTTTTGGACCAAGTGATCATAGTCAACCTTATGATCTGTTTTGCTCTTCTGAAATGTAATTTCTATACTTCTTTTTGCCTCCTAAAAAATTTCTTAATGTGATCCAAAGATTAAAAATGAGCAAAATGATTAATGGAATATTCTGTGATAATGTACATTATTGCAATGCAATTAATGCAATAAATAGACAAAGCTATCACATTAGCTATCCTATACAACACATTTTCACATTTAATGGAAATGGTAAAATTTATGGAAGTTGACAGCAAATCTGTCTTTCACCATACACGCACTCAGGCCAAGAAAAAGAAGGGAAAAAAGCTGCAACAATTTCAATTTTAAGTGACTAAGAGTGCCTTAGGCATTTTGCTGATCTTTAAATATACTGTTGGTCAAATAAATCTTTAAGCAGCATGACTAGACTGTACAATAAGCTTTAATTTTATTTGAAGATTTTTCCAGATTCCTCCCACCATCCATGAATTGCTATAACAAAACTACAACAATGAAAGATAGAACAACATGTTTCAGAGCATCATGAGGAATTGGATATTGTTTTTCCTAGAGGGTTTGAGAATAAACCCACCTAATGGCTTCTATGTTCTCCTGCACATCAATATTACCTGAGAGTATTTAAAAAATCTAGATGACTAGGCACATCCCTGGTGATTATGATTCTTTTTGGCCAGGAAGGAAGGAAGAGGTAAGGCAGATCTAAGGAGGGTACACAGCATGCCAAAGGTCACAGTAGCAATGCTAGGACACCCATAATTCCTGGGTTGTGTCTCTCAATTTTTTTGATACCATGTTTTTTGCTGAAAAAAATTAGAAAGTAAAACTATAATAATTAACATTTCAGAATAAATTAAATACTGTGAATACAAATCAATCAATGTGAGTATTTTATAAGAAAAATTATTTTCATATTAAAAATATTTTTATTCAAAAATATGATATGAATGGGCCTATGTATGCTGCTTTCTTGCCACAAGCTCTACTATACTACATGATGTAGATTACTTTCAAGATAAAGCCTGCTGCTGTGTATTTCTCTCTTTCTCTTAACAAAAGTACAGTGGGAGAGTTAATGATACTTCTCAGTTAATTGTACATATTCATCACTGGTTCATTGGTAACCTTTGTTATTTGTTTATTTTCTCTTATCTTTTCCCAAAATTTCTATTGTACCTAGAGACAACCATTGGTTGAATTATATC
Source organism: Carlito syrichta (assembly GCF_000164805.1). Lineage (NCBI taxonomy): Eukaryota > Metazoa > Chordata > Mammalia > Primates > Tarsiidae > Carlito > Carlito syrichta. The sequence continues at coordinate 214,709 of NW_007247236.1, read as the reverse complement.
TTTTATGAGAACGTGTTCAACTAGCTTTTAATTTTGAATATATTGTCTAGAAATCATTAATTTTGAATTAAGTGTATTAATTTGCTGCTTTATAGTTTATACTTTTGAGGTTATATTTCAGACAATATCCGCTCTTAAGTAACAAAGATATTTTTCTGTTAACTATGTAGTTAACTTCGATATTATGAATCTTTTTTTAAAGATGTGGGGTACAAGTCAGGGTTAGGTATACAAATGTTCATTATGCAGGTACCCTTATTGATGAGGTATGCCCCCTCCCCCTCTCGACAGTATTCCTCAATTGTCAATTCCACCCTCCCTCCCCTGGCAGTTTCCCACTACTGCCAATCCCTTTCTTGCTGTATTATGATCATTGTTCAAAGTCCACTTATGAGGGAGAACACATGGTACTCTGTTCTTTGTTTCTGTGATAGATCACTGCGTATGATCAACTCTAAATCCATTCAAGTTGCTGTGAAGTCCATATGTTTGTCCTTCTTTATGGCTGCATAATATTCCATTACATATATGTACCACGTTTTTTATCCAATCCAGCTTCGATGGGCAGCACGGTTGGTTTCATGATTTTGCTATTGTGAATAGAGCTGCAACAACCATGCGTGTGCAGGCATCTTTTTTGTAGAATGATTTGAGTTCCTCTGGAATATTCCCAATAGGAGGATTGCTGGGTCATATAGAAGGTCAATTTCTAGTTCTTTCAGAAATCGCCATATTGTCTTCCAAAAAGCTTGTACTAGTTTGCATTCCCACCAGCAGTGTAGAAGCATTCCTTTTTCTCCACAACCTTGCCAGCATCTGTTGTTTGTCTTATTCATGATGGCCATTCTTACTGGGGTTAGATGGTATCTCAATGTGATTTTGATTTGCATTTCTCTGATGATGAGTGAGACTGAACACTTTTTCATGTATCTGTTGGCTGCCCGTATATCTTCTTTAGAGAAATGTCTATTCATATCTTTTGCCCACTTTTTAATGGAGCTGTTTGTTTTTTTCCTCTTGGTGCGTCTGAGTTTCTTCTAGATCCTAGATGTTAGGCCTTTATCAGATATACAGTTGGCAAATATTTTTTCCCATTCTGTGAGCTGTCTCCCTGATGCTTAGTAGTCACAACTTTGTATTAGGTGTTAAGTAGAGAACTAGATTCATTTATTTCAATTCAGTGAGCCAGTTTTACCAACACCACGTATTTTAAAAGTACCTCTTTTCTCCATCGGTCTATAGTGTTCCCTTTATCTTCTAAGTTTGCGCACACACACACACTCACACACACACACACACACACACACACACACACATACACACACACACACACACGAGTCTGCCTCAATTCTTTTCCATCTGGCATTGCTTCCCTTTTGGTAGATACCACAGAGGTTAATTGCAGAAGTTTTAAAATATGTATTGATATCAGGTAAGATATTTCTTCCTTCATCAGTCTTCAATTTTAAGATTCAAATAAAGATCTTTATTCTTTCATATACATTTTGTCATAAGTTTATTATAGTCCTCAAAAAAACTAACTAAAATTTTGAAGGGGAATTTTTCTTGAATTTGTGGATCAGCTTGTAGATATTATGATTATTATAATATCAGTTCATCCCATATAAGAATGTGGAATACTTCTTTTTAAATTTAATTCATTGTATGAACTTTATTATTATTCTGAAGTTTTCATCAGAGAGGTCTTTTATATTCTTATTTAATTTTTAGATACTTTATTGTTTTTGTTGTTAATATAAATATTTTATTTTTGCTTTATTTTCCAGTTGCTTATTTCTAGTATAAAAATGTTATTGATTTTGTAAAATGCTCTTAAAATTGGAAAAGTTTTTTTTCCATACCCTTGTTAGTTCTAACAGTTCCTTATTGATTCTGTGTTCCTTCCAGATTTATTTCTACAATGCACAAACAATCGTTTTCTTAAAAGAAAGTGATATGCTCATTACTTATCATCCTGTATTTTTCTTAGAGCAGAATATTATATTTGTAGAGATTTTATTTATTATTCTTTAAATACATTTGTTGAGCAATTATTATACTCTAGAAACTATGAAGAAGACACAATTGTGAACATGATCAACATTGTCATTATTCTAGTGGTGCATACTGCCCAGATAGGGAAACAGAAAATCACTTGAGCAATGACAATAAAGGAGGTTTTACTATCACAAAGGAAGTAAGGGTGCTATATGACATATTACAAGGACAGGTAACAAGGCTTAAATAATCTGAGAAGGATTCTTGAAGAGTTTCAGCTAATATATGAAGGTTGAATAATGATTATTCAGCCAAAGATGAAGGGAAAGAATGTTCCATGCAATACAAATTTCTTAAAGCAAAGAAATCATTGAATTTGTAGTAACCAAATTAATCATTTTATGGTAACAGTGCAGGCTGTGAAAGGATATTTGCACAAGATGAAACCGATGTGATAAGAAAAGGTCAGATCATTGCCTAGTGCCTAGTAAGAATTTTTGTCTTGAGGACAATGGAGAGCTTATTGAAATACTTTTGGCAAAGAATTGACATGATTACAATTATAATTTGACATTTGAATTATTCCCATTTAAAGATAAAGTACATAATGTGGATCTGTAGCAATTGCCCTTTCTGCAACAATTTCTCAATTCAGAATGTAAGGACCATGGTGTTTTGCCTAGGCCCAAGTAATAGAATGATTAAACAATAATGAAATGTTATTATAGTATATGACAAAACAAAATGAATGGATACAAAGTGTTTTCAGGGTTAGTTAATTCAGTAGCCTAAAAATTTCAGGGTTAACATCTCTGAAATGTTATTGTTTCTAGATTTACAGGATGATTGAAGCTCACATAATACTGTTCAAAGGCAGAGAGTTTCTCCTTGTGAGTGTATTTTTAAACAGGAAATAAAATCATTGGATACACTTCCCCAGAGACATCACCTTATATCTCATTGCCTAGTGTTGGATCACAAGTTCATTCATAGAATGACCAATCACAGAGTGACCATGACTGTCTTAGGTAAATCAAAGTTCAACCCTTGGGATCAGGGAGAGACGGAGGGAGGTTACCTTATCTGAGCACAAAAATCAGAACTTAATCAGCAATAAAGAAAGAAGTAGGGGTGGAGTTTTGATAGGTAACCAACAATGCCTGCTGCACTACAGTGGCCAAAAAGACCTTATGTAGTCTAACCCATGCTTATTCTTTTTTCCCAATCTTTTGCCTTCACTCATTATTTCAAGTGTGCTATCATTCAAACAAAGCCATAAGGAATAGGAAACTCAAGATAGGGGCTGTTTCATCATCCACTCTTTAAAATTCCTCATGGCAAAACTCTCACATTCTCTCTCAGTCCCACTTAATATCTCATATTGGTAGAGTGCTTTGTGTGTGTCTCAATGTCATCTCATACGGTACCTCATTTGATTCTTACACAAGATCCATAAAATAGGCAGAGAAGCCCAAGGTGGTCGATTAACTATCCAGAGTCATCCAAATGCCTCGTGGATCAAAAATTACTTCACACAACTCTGACTCCCCAGGCATTGGTTTATAAATTCTTTCAATTTATCATGCACTATTAACTGTGATCGTACTTTCATTTCTTTCATTTGAGAAAAACTGTACAAGGTAATAACAGAGTACGATTTGGACAAAAAAACTGAAGGAAACTGTAGAAAAGGAATGAATTAAGTTGGGAGAAAAAATATAAACCAAATTATGCCTGAATCTCAGTGCTCTGGCAGAGGGAAATCTGAGCCCACAGTCCAGTTAAGCCAGCTATTTGCATAAACCTCAGCAGGAAACTCCAGAATGGTTTTGCACCTGCTCCAAAATATTGGAAAATAGAGTTCTTTTGAAACAGGCAAACCAGGGTGCATTGGAATTAAGCTTCAAAGGATCACTCATGCCTAACTAGTTTGCAGGATAATGGCAATAAGCCCAGATGGTCTGCATACTGTGCTGCTTATATTGTACCGAGTGCTGTGGACACTGACATTAAAATATCCACTGTAACATCCATTTTCATTATGTAAGTCCCCCGCTAAAAAGCAAAAATCAAAACCAAAAAAATCTCTCTCCTAACTGAACTCAAACAGTAATCAGATATTAAAATTACCATTATTTTTTATCATGAGTTATGTATTTTTTTGTTCACCTGATCGTTGCTTGAGGCATCACAATATGTTTACAGGATACACAATATATGCAGGATCAGACCTGAGAAGTTATTTTAGTTCAAAAACACCATGTGAAAGAAAATAATTTTCTTTGTTTAAATGACTGTGCTAAAATGTTTCTGTCTAGACGTTTGTGAATGTGTTTTGCATCTTTTCTTTCCATGTAGAAAATGATTTTTGCTGCTTTATTTTTTCATCTGAATGAGAACATAACTAATAAGACATTTAAATGGCTATAATGGGGCTTAATCAGAAAGATACAATTAATACCATGACTCAACGTCCAGCTTCTTATGTGCTTACCAATGTGTTTCTCTGTGCCTCCCTTGGTCCTCACCCCCAAACCCCACTTCCACCTCCACACATATTTTCTGCATTATATTTGAAAGTCAAACGATAGCTTACTGTTTCCTTTTACCACTGGAGCAAATGCTTTGAATTCTTTATTTTGAGTACAGAAAATTCTTTTTTAAAAAATTAAATTACTTAGACTGGGCTAGGTGGCTCATGTCTGTAGTCCCTGCACTTATGAGGGCCAAGGTAAGAGAATTGCTTTAGCTCAGGAGTTCCAGACCAGCCTGGGCAACATAACGAGACTGCCATTTTCACAGACATTAAAAAAAAATTAGCCAGGCATGGTGGCATGCTCTTGTAGTCCCAGCTACTCAGTAGGCAAAAGGATCACCTGAGCCCAGGAGGTCAAGTCTGTGGTGAACCATGATCGTGCCACTGCACTTCTGTTTGGACAACAAAATGAGACCTGGACTCAAAAAAAAAAAATCATTTATTTAAAGTACTATATTTTAAGGGATAGAGTCTATAAAAGGAAAATATCCAGTGGATCAGAATAATCTATAAACAGACCCCTAGTCATGTTCTACTACTTACTCTTTGTTTGATTTTGGGCAAACTATTAAATTGCCCCGAATTTCAGCTTCCTCATCAGTAAAATGAAGATACTAGTTTCTCCCTAAAAGAATTATGTGGTTGAATACTTATAAAGCATTTATTATAGTGTTGGACACATAGTGAGTCAAAATCATTGTTTACTCAGCTTATTATAAGGAAAAAACTACGAAGCTCAGAAGTAATAAAAGAACAGGTAAAAATTATGCATCTGCTTGGGAAATACTATTATATCAAGTCAAAAAAAGGTTTAAAATAATTTGTCAATACGATTCTATTTTTGTTAAATAAAATAAACTCTGAAAGGAAAAATAATGAATATATTTGAGCTCATAACATGTAAATCTCCCATGACAAAGAGTTCCAACCTACTCACCAGCAACAGATGCACTACAGGTGAGTAGAAACATTTTGTAATATATTTTCCAAATATTAGAACTCAGAAATATAAAAATTTTATGCAGTCTACTAATAATTTTAAAAAAAAACCAGACTACTATCTCAGGAAAATAAGGGGCTATGAACAGGCAATTTGTATAAAAAGAAGTAGAAATGTGAACATATGACAAGGTGTTAAAACTTCATTAGCAATTGAGAAATCTGATGAATCCTGAATTCTCTTCCCTCTACCACTACCTTTCATGTTGTGATGTTGATGGGAGAAAATGTGAGTTCATTTTTTGTAGTGGGCTGAATGGTGTGCTCACCCAAAAGATGCTTCCATGTCCTAATCCCCAGAACCTACAACTATTACCTTATATTGAAAAAGATGTGATTAAATTAATGGGCTTGAGAAGAAGCATTTATCCTGGATTACCCAGGTGGGTCCTAAATGGGATCACATATAATGGGGATGTCAATAAAGTGTACACACGTTGTAAGAGATATTATCTATGTATTACTTTTAGTTCACCATAATCAGAAGTGTCTGGACACTAATGATAACCACTTTGAGCGCCTCTTGTAATTGCAGATGTCAAACGTAACTTGCATTTGTCTTTTGTTATCAGTATATATTAAGCACTACAATTTTAATACAGTTTCTTTTCTCAAAATATGTATACTTTTTTTGGCACCCTCTGTATTTTTATGAGAGAAGCAGGTTTTGACACACACTCACAGGAAAAGCCAATGTGAACAGGCAACCAGAGATTAAAATGATACAGTCACAAGCCCTGAAATACCAAGGAATGCTGACAGTCACCAGATGCTAGAGGAGGCATGGAAAGGATTCTTTCCTAGAGCCAGAGGGTAGCCCTGCCAACATCATGATTTCACATAGCAGGCCTCCCAGAACTGTGAGAAAATAAATTTCTGCTTCTTTGAGCCACGAAGTTTATGGAAATTTGTTATGACAGCCCTAGGAAACTAATACACTAATAATCAGTTTATCTAATCTAGTCAAGACAATAGAAAGGACTGTGAGGAGTTATCATGTATTATTTTTCTTTTGCTCAGTACAATTCATCCTAAAAAGAATTATTTTCCCTCTTAGTTTGAAAAAAATCAAAGACTGAGAATATTATCAGTAAAATGTGTTAGTAAAATGTGAGGCAAGGATCTGTCTCATACACTTCGTGTGGGACATCAGCACACTCATTAGCACACTCTTTTAGGAGAATAATTGTCAATGCCTATTAAATTTAGTATGCATGGCAATTCCAAATGCACATATTCCCAATGAGGAACCTGCAAGAATATTCTTTGTAGCGTTATTTGATACCGCTTGGAATACTATATACTGATTTAAAAAGAAAGCAATAAATCTATATAACTGCCATGGAAAGATCTCCAAACTATATTGTTTATATAAAAAAAGCAAGTCAGAGCATAATATGTATAATCTACTAAAAATATTTATGAAAGAAAAGGCCTTGAATCTATCTGCAACACACCACTCCCACCCAAATTCAATCTATCATCTTCTCCCCACTGTACTACTATATAGATCTCCTGGCTGTTTTCCTTGTCTTCCCTCCCGCCCCCTTCAATATATTGTCTACACAGGAGCTTAAGAAATGCTTGAAAAATATAAATTACATCAGTCATCCTTGCTTAAAAACTTTCCATGAATTCCCTCTGCTCTTCGTGGGGGAAAAAAAAGACAAAAACAAATCCTCTTTACCATGGCCTTAAAAACCCCACATGATCTGGTTTTTGGCTCTCACTGAAACCTTCTCATGCCACCACACTTTCCTGTAGTCTAAGGGCTCCCATTCTACTCCTGGGTCAAAGCATATTTTTCCTAACTCAAGGCCTTTGTACTTGCTGGTCCCTCTGCCTAGAATATGCGTACACTTTTACTAAAGATTAAAATGACTGGCTCACTCTCATCATTAAAGTCTTAGCTCAAGTGTCACCTCTTCAGAGAGACTTTGAGATGGCATATGAAGCAGTGGATATGCTTCTCACAGCTCTCCAACCGCAGAATGTAGAATTGACCAGGTCCAACTCAGAAATCATCACTTCCACCTTGCCTCACTCCCAACCCTGAATTCATCACTGTGTTGACACCAAGGCTGTACTTCACATGGACTGCTCTCAGCCAATGCCTGAGTATGACAGGACTGCTAAATCAAACTCCTCCCTGGGAGATACTGGACTCCTCTGACAGGGAATGTTATCTTGAAAACTCACCACTGGTGGAAACTTTGATAGAACTTGAGTTCTATGACGCTCTTCTTCTTTCTCTTCTTCACAGAAGTTGCAGTATCACTATTAAGGTTGTCTCAGCCTCCTCTGGTTCCCTTTGTGTTTTTTCCCATAGCCCATTTCCCCAATAAACCTCTTTCACTTCTAATCGCATTTTGGCTGCTGTTTCTCGGAGGAAACAGACTAACACACCATATCTAAAGTGTCTTCCAGCAATTAGTAGCTTATTCTCTTACTTATTTTCTTCAGAGTATTATTCCAGCCAGAAATTATTAATTGTATATTTGTTCATTGTTTGTCCCACCCACTTGACTGTCAATTCTATGAAGATCATATTGTTTTTATTTAGCATAATATGTGGCACTAATTAGATATTCAATATACAACTACTGAATCGATTGATCTATTCATGAATTACGAGGTAAACAAAGGAAAGAACATAGACTAAGGTTTCAATAGCTGTTACCTATAGTGGGGGAAATAGAAGACCATATTGAAGGAAGACTTTCAAATTTTACTCTGTATAATCTAAATTTGTAATAAATATGCATTTTTCTTAATTAATTTATAATGCTGAAGAAATTAAAATTGGTGAAAATGCAAATATTAATAACACGTATCAATGTAAAAAAACCTTTCAATCTGAAATCCAAGTATAAACCAAAATGATTTTTTTTTATTCAACTGTCAGATAGTTAATCCCGCTTTAATGAGATTTTAAAATCTATTGTAAACATCTATAAAATCCTTTTATTTAATGGATTTAAAATAATCTGTGTGCTTGCTTCATAAACCTATAATCTAAAGAGAGAATGGGTAATGAATAGAATATGTGAGGAGAAAATGAGAGCAGTTTCAAACATCACTGTGTAATAAGCCACAAAATATTGCTAGTCTTCTCTAATCCTCCTCTGTGGTCCTATTATGACCGAAAAAAAGCTCTTCAAAATAATTACGAATAGATTTTAAGAAAGTTATATTGTCAAGTGAGCACAAGGATATTATTCCAAACAAATGAGGCCACAGAGAACTGATATTACACAATTTCAGCAAAAGCAGAGTAGGCAGGAGAAGGGTGTTTGTCTAACTGACTCAAAATTATCAGACGCCTACTGTGTGTCAGATGCTGTGTTGGAAAATGTAATAAGAGAAAGACAGAGCTTCTAAACACACAAAACTTAGTTTAATGGAGAAGTGTGATGTGAACAAAAATGTATAAGAATCGCATGCTAAGTGCCACAAACAACAGTATGTACCAAGAGAGTGATTAATTGTAGAGCAGTGATCTCCAACCTTTTTAGCATCAGGGACTGGTTTCGTGGAAGATAATTTTTCCACAGAGGTGTGGGGGTGTGTGTGTGCAGTCAAACCTCACTGCTAATGTTTACCTGCACTTGCTTCAATTCCCCAGTGCTAGCATCACTGTCTCAGCTCCACCTCAGATCATCTGGCATTAGATTCTCTCTCATAAGGAGCACACAACCTAGATCCGTTCCATGCGCAGTTCACAAGAGGGCTGGCGCTCCTATGAGACTAATGCAGCCGCTGATCTGACAGGAAGTGGAGCTCAGGTGGTAATGTGACCAATGGAGATATGCTATAAATACAATGAAGCTTTGCTCACTGGCCGCTGCTCACTGCTCACCTCCTGCTGTGTGGCTGGATTCCTAACAGGCCACGGACCATCCTTGGCCTGGAGATTGGGGACTCCTGTTGTAGATGGATCTTGGAGAGCAAAGTGGTGTTTGCTGAAGCTAGAAAAAGGGGAGGAGACAGGATATTAAGGGGCCTGAATATCATGCTCAGTAATTTGGACTTCTTAAGAGTCAGTGATCTCCTAATTCAAGGAATGCCATTTCTCTGTTTATTTTTTAATTACTTAATGAATATATATACATTTTAAAGGATGAGTTACAATATGTTCCCTACCACAGTGTAAATGGTCTTGAAAACCACTTTAGACAATGAGTTCTAAGAAGAGTAAAATGATCGCGTTTGTGTTTTTAAAAAATCATTGATGGAATGTGGAGAATAGATTGTTAGAACTAATATATGAACTTGAGGACTAATTTTGAATTATTGCAATTGTGGTTATAAATAACTAGAATAACACAGTGGTTATGGAAATAAAACATTGGGGGTACAATTCAGAAATATCAAATAGCACTGTAGTAAAATGTGAATCTTTAACCTGTTGGATGTGGATTGAGATAATGAAAAGATGATACATACCATTTATATAATGCAGGTGAATACTTTACCTTATATATTGGCATATATCATAAAAGTTTTTAAAAAGCCATGCAAACTATAACAAATAAATGATAGGAGAGTAATAAAGACATGGAGTAGAATGGAGAGGGGACTTCAAATATATCTACTATTTTTTCCTCATTTGAAATAAAATATCTGAAGTAAATATGGGACAATGTTAAATTTTCTTAAGTCAAATGTATAGGAATATGAATGCCTAAAGTTTATAAGTATATGAAATATTTCATGATTAAAAAAAGAAACATGATACATCTGTACATTGAAGCAAGTTTTAAGGAGGCTCATAACCTAGTTCTGTCTTTGGGTCACTGCATACGTTCCATAGCTAACAAAATAAAAGGTAGAAATATTAAGTAGACTCTGACACGTAGTCCTCACCTGGTTAAAAAAAAAAAAAGATGAGATCTTGCAGACACTGAATTAAAGATGAGATCTTGCAGACACTGAATGAAAGAGCAAAAGGAATATCTGGTATATTACAAGAAACATGAAAGCACACTTTCTTAGAGTTATTATTATTTTTTAGTCTTCCTTCCTTGCTCTCTTTCTCCCTCCCTCTCTTCATTCCTCCTTTTCTTCTTTCCAGTTACAGCTAATAAATTCTATCAAATATCTTTTGGCAATATTTTGGCACAATTATGTATTTTCCCTCTTATGATTTGTTAATAGTTTCTGTTCGTTTGTTCCTGATTTGTTATACATTATATGCATATAACAAAAATGCATGTATTAATTCACCTGCTGTGGATATTTGGATTGTTTCCAGATTTTGGCTATTATGAGTAACACTGCTATAAACATCTATGTGCAAATTTTCAAATGGATATATGTTTTGCTTTATCTTGAATAAGTAAATAACTAGAATTATACTGCTAGGCCATATAGTAATGTAGGTTTAATTTTATAAAAAACAATTTTTAAACAGTGAATGTGAAATCAATTTAACAGGAGTTGCACCATTTTGCATTCCTACCTGCAATGTATGAAAGTTTCAAATGTTTCACATAGTTGTCAACACTTAGGATTGTCAGTCTATTTAAAGTCTCGATTTCTCCTTGTTTTAACCTGGGGAGGTTGTGTGATATAAGAAAGTCCTCCATTTCATTTTTGTTTTCAAGTTTGTTTCCATACAGGTGTACAATAGTAATCTCTGATAATCTTTTGTATTTCTTCAGGGTCAGTTGTGACTTGCTCTTTTGCATATCTGATTGTGTTTCTTTGGGCTTTTTCTTTCATTTTCTTGGTCAGTCTAGCTAGGAGTCCATCAGTCTTTTTTATCCTTTCAAAAAAACCAGTTTTTGGTTTCATTGATTTTTTTTGTACTGTATTTTTGTCTTCTATGTTCCGAATCTGGGCTTTTATTTTGGTGATATGAATTCTTCTCCTGAAGTTAGGGTTTTGGTGGTCTTGCTTTTCCAGCTTCTTTAGGTGATTTGTCAAGCTGTTAACTTGTGATCTTTCCATTTTCTTTTTTTTTCCTCTTTGAGTTGAAGTCTCACTGTGTTGCCCAGACTGGAGTGCAGTGGCATGCTCCTGGCCACCACAACCTTGACCTGCTGGGGTCAGGCAATCCTTCTGCCTGAGCCTTCCAAGTAGCCTGAACTACAAGTGCATGCTCCCACATCCAGCTAATTTTTTTTTTAATTTATTGTAGAGAGGAGATTTCACCATGTTGTCCAGGCTGGTCTCAAACCCACAGGTTCAGGTAATCATCTCACCTCAGCCTCCCAAAGTTCTGGGAATATAGGCTTGCGCCACCACATCTGGCTTTCATTTTCTTCATGTGTGTTCATAGAGATATGAATTCCCCTCTTAATACTACTTACATGGCATCCCAGAGATTTTAAGATGTTTCTTCATTTTAATTTGTTTCCAGATGTCTTTTAATCTCTGTTTTGATTTCTGTGTTGAAGCAGGAGTTGTTTACCATCATGCTGTTTAGCATCCATGTCTTTGTGGGTTTGGGGGGAACTTTGTTGATGTTGATATTTATTTTTATTCCATTGTGGTCTGAGAAGGTGCATGGCAGAATTTCAATCTTATGAAATTTGTTTATGCTTGATTTATGGCTGAGGATATTATCGATCTCAGAGTACTTTCCATGTGGATGTATAGAATGTATATTCCGTGGTTGTTGGGTGGAGTGTTCTGTAGGTATCAATTAAGTTCATTTGGTCCAGTGTCACATTGAGATTTAGATCTCCTTGTTGATTTTTTTCTTGATGATCTGTCTAGAGTTGTATTTAAGTCTCCAGCTATGATAGTGTTAGAGTTAATATCTTTTTAAAGTTTACCTAGAAGCTGCTTTATGAAAGTTAGTGCTCCTATGTCAGGTGCATATATGTTTAGGGTGGATATTTCATTGATAGATTGAAACTTTTATCATTATATAGTGATTTTCCATATCTTTTAAAATTTTTGGTAGTTTAAAGGGTGTTTTGTCTGATATTAAGATTGTGACTTCTGCTTTCTTTTGTGTTCCCTTCACCTAAATTTTGTTTCCCATCCTCTTACTTTGAGTCTATGAGTGTCCTTTGCGGTGAGATGAGTCTCTTGGAGACAATATGTTGTTGCCTTATGGTATTTTATTCATTTTGCCATTCTATGGCTTTTCAGTGGAGCATTTAGTCCATTCATATTCAGGCTAATTATTGAGATGTGAGAGTTTATCCCTGTCATGAGGTTCTCATAGAGTTTGTTGTTGTTTCTGCTGTTTATTTGTTTGTTTTCTTTGTTTTGATTTCTGGGTTGATTCATGTGTGTTTTCTGTCTTTTTCTTCATTCTTGTGAAGGATGCTGTCATTCCTTTTTTCCTTTCTTCTGTGTTTAATACTTTCTTAAATGTTCCTTGTAGAACCGGTCTGGAGGCAGCATAAACTCTTAGAGATGGAATGTCTGGGAAGGATTTTAATTCTCCATCACTGATGAAACTTAGCTTAGCTGGGTAGGTAATTCTTGTGAGAAATTGTTTATCTTTGAGAGCTTTGAAGATTGGGCTCCAAGCTCTACTAGCCTGAAACGTTTCTGTAGATAAGTCTGCTGTTATTTGAATTGGTCTTCCCCGGTAGGTAGTCTGAACTTTCTCTCTTGCTGCCTTAAGGATTTTTTCTTTATACCTACTTTGTGTAGGCAAATTACTATGTGTCTAGGAATTGGTCTTCTCATTTGTTGTCTTGCAAGGGTTCTCTGAATCTCTTGTGTTTGAAAGGTCACGTCTCTGATAAGATGAGAGAAGTTTTCTTGGATAATCTCATGGAATGTTTATTCCTGGATGGTCTCTGTCTCTCTGTCTGCCTCTGGAATTCCAATTAATCTTAGGTTCAGCCTCTTGAAATAATTGCTCATCTCTTGGAGGTTTTATTCTGTCTTTTTAACAGTTTAGGTTAGTTCCGTGTTTTGGTCCTCAAGCTCTGAGATTCTTTCTTATGCTTGGTTAATTTAGGTTTCCATGCTTATCAGTTTGTTTATTTCATTCACTGTATTCTTTATTGCTCTTATCTTGGTTATCAACTCCTTCATCCTTTCCTCTTCTGTCTCCTCATTTCTATTTATTTTCTCTATTAATGTCTTGATAACTTGGTTTGTGGTTTGAGACCTGTCATTCTGGGGACTCTTCATTTTTTGAGTCCTGAAGTCTGAATTCTCAGTTTCTGACATTCCAGGGTTTGTGTGAGACTCATATTCTTCCTTTGAATTTTCTTCATTTGTGTAGATTTTCCTGCCCCCCTCCCTTTTTTTTTTTTTTTTACCTCTTCTTTAATCCTGTTTTCAGTGATGGGGAGCTGACTTTTATTACTGTTTGCTCAATCTCCCATTCTTCCTTATGTAGATCCTCTGATTTTGTTCAATTCTGAAGCTGGATTGGGGTTGGGGGCTGGTGTTTTTGCAGTTTTGAGATTTAATTAAGGGGGGAGCTGTGAATCAGAAGCTATCTGCAGATCCTGGTATCCACTGACAGGTGTGTAGGCCCCCTGGAATCCACTTCCCACTGCCTTACAATCTTTCCATGCAGTGGGGATGTCCGTTTGCCCCCTGAAAGCAAAATGAGATAAGAAAAGGGAAAAGAATGGAAAAAGAGGAAGAAGAAAAAGAGAGGTGGAGAGAGAGAAGAAGAAGAGCGAAAACAGACAGACCTACCAACTAATGAATAAAAAGAGAGACAAAGGCAGAAAAAGCAAAAAAGACAAAAACATACAGACAATCATACAACCAATCAAACAACCCCACCCCCCACCCCCGTTGGTGTACTCTCCTTCAAAAATACCTATACATAAACAGAAAATCTAAAAAACAAAAACATTAAAATAACAAAAACAAAGCAAGTACAAAAATGTGAACAAAAACAAAAAGAGAGAAGAAAAAAGCTAAAACTAACACAAAAAACACAGAAGAAAAAACATAACAAAACAAAACAAAAAATCTCTCTCTGTGGCCGTTTCTGTGGCTTCAGGTTCCTTTCAGGCCTCCACCTTAGGTAGTGGCTCTGGATTGCTCTCAGTGTGGGTCAGATGCCCCAAAGACTACTGTGAGAGGAGAATGGATCAGATCTGGACTCACTCTATTCCCTGCTGCTGCTGTCAAGTCTCCCACTCAGATCTGACATGTCTGTGCCTGTTCCAGCATGGGGAAGGGACATCTGTCTTTCTGAATGAAATGAGAAGATAGCCTCTGGGTCCCAAGATGGAGGCTGGGTGGAGCCATGTGGGGCAATGCAGATCTTTGCCCGGTCTGGAACTGAGAACATGACATCCGTTGACTTCTCTTCACCAGCACTGGAGCTTTATTCCAGATTTCTATGACCTGCCTTCCCCATGGTTACTCCTGCTTGTGCCTAGTCTGTTACTGCAGGTGATGGGGTGGGCTGGGTGCCAGGTGGTGAGGGGCGGCTCTTCTCTGCTGCATCCTCTCAGGAGAGCCCCAAGAATGGCAGGCAATTCTCCATGCCTGAGTCTCCAATCTCAGGGTGCATGAATCCAAGTCTCCCCTCAGACAGACTCACTCACCCACTGGCATACACTCACTCATACAGAGAGTCTTTATGGACACTTTTGTGGAGAATCTCACAGTCTGACCTGCTCCATCACCATCTTGCCAGGAAGCCCCCACTAACCTTTTTTGTACAAGAGAAAAGTGAAAAGAACATATGAAAAAAAAATCAATAATAAAATTAATATTAAATTAAAAATTGTTGCTATAAAAATACTTGAGTTTGCAGATTTTAAAGACTATTAGGAAGGACTGATGAAAGTAGACACACACCTAGACAAATTTCATGGGAGATTTCTTTCTTTTTTTCGAGTCAGTGGCTCACTTATTCACCTAGGCTGGAGTACAGTGGCTTGATCATGGCTCACTTTAGCCTTGATTTCTTGGACTCCAGTGATCCTTCAGTTTCAGCCTCCCAAGTAGTTGAGACTACAGGTGTGCATCATCACATCCAGCTAATTTTTAAATTTTTTGTAGGATGAGGTCTTGTTATATTGCTGGTCTCAAACTTCTGACTCAAGCAAATTTCCCACCTCAGCCTCCCAAAGTTCTGGGATTATAGGTAAAAGCCACCATGCCTAGCCAAAATTTCTTAATTTCAAAGTAAGTGGAAAATATTTAAAAATTTCCACTTAGGAAGACCTGTTTGCTCACAAAGGAAAAGAATCAGACTAGTATCAAATTTATCATCATCTTAATGTGTGTAGAGGTGGTCTAGAGTTCCTATTAAAAAGCAAATTCTGATTCAATAGGTCTGGAAAGGAGTTATGAAATCTGCAATTATTTCAAAATTATAGGTGATAACAAAACTATTAAAACCTACCCAACTTACCCATAGAACTAATGGTTACAGCTTTTAGATAAACTTAAAAATTGACCCTCTTGGTCTTTTTTTTTCCCCCTCTAAAGTTTGCGCTTTCAGGATATTCCCTCTGGGTCTCTTGGTCTTAAAGCTTGATACTTAACATTTGTGTTATCTTAGTTCCTTTCTCAGGAAACCCAAACTCACCAGATCACTGCATCCAGACTCTGAGATTCCATACCCCTCCCTAATTGCTGTTTACCAACTCCTCTTCTTTCTCCCCCCAATTCTTGTTTTCTACATTCCTGCACCACTATATGGGGATAAGGAGACTTGGCTAATATCACCCAAATAAAAAGCCTTCTTCCCTGGCAATACTCGTCTCATCAGTTGACATTCTGTGTGGTGAGAAACAGAACTCCAACCAAACCCCTGGCATTTCAGTGACATTACTGAAAGCTAATTTCCAGAATAAGTAAACTCTTCCTAGAGGAGAAGAGATGCATGGTTGCTTATAATCTTGGGAACACTATAGAAGAGGATCAAACTTACTACAGATGGGATAAAGAGACACCAACAAATGTTTAGGGGCCAGCTGAATGCAGTTTACAATGAGAGATTAGAATGCAGAGGAGGTGTAATCACAGAACCGTGATTACACTTACTTATCTGCCAAGTATTCACACAGTGTGGCCTTCTAAAAGCTGGTGTCAGAGAAGCAGAGGGGAAAGTTGCCCTAAGGCACAGAAATTCAGAGTAGATATGAAGATTAATTAGAATTCCTGATTGACATAAAAATCTGGCAAATAATATTGAAAACAAAGTATATTTGCCCCAAATTTCAGAAAGCAGAACTTAAAGCAAAGAAAAATACCCAAGGAATGCTGAAGATAAATTCTAAGAAAGTCCTCAAAATATTTGGATTCTGTGGAGAACTGAGTTTAATTAAAAGTGCAACAAATCAAAGACTCAGCTCAGTCACAGCTTAGATGGATGCAGGAAGAAGTGTGCCCTTTTCTCAGAATTAATATAACATAGCTAAGTCTTTACTGTGCTTTTTACATGCAATACCTGACGTACAACAAAAATAAGACGAAAAAGACAATAAAAATAAGATGAAAAGAAAGAATGCATGACCTGTAATTAATAGAAAAAAATTTCTCAAGAGAAGGCACACCATCACTCAGGTCTTGGAATTAACAGAGAAAAAGTTAAATAACTATGATAAGTAAAAGAAATAGTTTAGAGAAAAAGGTAACCCACATGTGTGAAGAGATGTGAAACACAGGCATAGACCTGCTAACTATACAAGGGGACCCCAAATCCCTGAAATTTATTTATAAAAAATTGTTTTTATTCTTACATGTTTAAACTTCAGTCATCTTCAAAGTACTCTCCATTTGCTTTGGAACATCTATCAAAATGTTTTTTCCACTGCTCAAAACAGTTTTTGAACTAAAAAACTCATCCATTTTGATGCCTTTTAGTGCTTCTGCCATTTTTTTGTTTTACCTCTTGCACATTGGCAAATTATTTCCCTTTGAGGGCTTTTTTCATCTGAGGAAACAAAAGAAGTTGCTTGGGGCAAGACCAGGTAAATAGGGAGGGTGGAGCATAGGGGTCACGCCATTTTTGGTCTAAAACTGGTGAACTCTTAGCTCGGTGTAGGCAGGTGCACTTGTAAATCATCCATCATGAAGTGGGCAAATACATCTGGAGAAATCATCTCCAAAACAAAATGAACCGAAGCTGAATGCAGCCTCTCACAACTACGCTAGCTGGTGCGCTGATGCTGATGGGTTTCTAGAACATTTACCTAATGGGGAAGCCTGTGTTACAAGGGGCCCCAACCTCCAAAATATAACTCTGGGGTTTTATGTGCCCCCCTCCTACTAGGTTATTAAATAAAAATTCTAAAATTGAAAAAATACAATATCAGAATTAAAAATTCATTCAGTAGGCTTAAAACAAAATAAATACAGCAGAATAAATACTACAGTGAACCTGAGGAAAGTAAATGGAAATTTATCTAAACTGAAGCACAAAGGGAAAAATAAAAATCTGACAGTCATCTTTGTAATGAGAGTCCAACAAAGAAAAGAGAATAAGAATGGTACAGAAAAAACGGCACTTGAAGAGACGATGACTAAGAATTTTCCATGATTGCTAAAAGACCTCACAAATTCAAGAATATCAGTGAATCTGAAGTAGTTTTTTATTTTTGTTATGGTTTATGTCTAATTTGGTCTTGAGGTCTCTCTGTCCAGAGTGACCATAAACCAAGATAGCCACTCACTAGGAGTGCCTTTGGGGTAAAGGGAGGGAATTAAGTTCAGTGTGTGTCAGGTGAGACACAATGAGGAGGTAAAACCAAATAAATGAAACAAAGAAATTTGATACTTATAGATCCAAGAGAGGTTAGGGGTCCTGGCAGGAGGCAGATGGGAAGTCTAGAGGTCATAGGGAGCTCAACCAGGAGAGAGAGAAAGAGAGAGAGAAGGAGGGAAAGAGGGAGGGGAGGGGAGGGAACATACTTTTTTTATTAGTCATATTTACTTAAAAAACATTGCTTAATAATGGTTGTATGCATCCACAAATAAGTTATTTTCATTTGCTTTTCACCATTATATAAACAGAATCGTACTGTATATATTTTTGTTTTGCTCAACATTATGCATTTAGGATGCAACCATATCAGCATATCAACATGGAATTTATCGATTTTAAACTTCTGTGTAGAAAATTTTTATTTACAAATTTATTCATTGTGTAGGTTTCAAGTTTTTTGGTATTATAAAACGAGCTATGTGTGGGACAC
>NW_007247236.1:190237-196062 GCF_000164805.1 Carlito syrichta | reverse complement strand
GAGAAGAGAAGGGAAGGGAAGGGAAGGGAAGGGAAGGGAAGGGAAGAGAAGAGAAGAGAAGGGAAGAGAAGAGAGAAAGACGAGGGCAGAGGCTTGTGGGACTATTTTTTTCTTAAGGTCCATGGACATTATCCCTATACTTTCCCATAGGGTCTGTAGATTGACTGGTTTAAAGAAAACATGCTCCAAGGGGGAACTTATTTAACATAGTCTCTATTGTTGACCATTAGGTCTTATTTTGGTCAACAGCTTTGGGGTGTGTTGGGTTTGGGGTCAGTGAAATGAGGCATAAGTGGGCCGTATGGCAAACAAGTGCCTGGGGAGAGGAAGTTTTAACTACTCTAAAGGTGATAGTGTACTACTGGGCTTAAAGTACCTTATGTCAGGTCTAAAAATGGTTACTGAGGCAGAAACTATATTAAATAAATTTGTGAGGAAGGTTAAATTAAAAGAAAATCACATCAGGGTACATCATTGTCAAACTGCTAAAAACAAAATACTTATATAATTTCTCTATGTATTGGGATGATGCATGAGTTCATAGCATTTTTTTGCCTGCCCATGGAATGCAAATGTTGCATGATTGTTAACTGTTCATATATCAAATTTGCCAATTCTCAGGTTGGCTGATGTGGATCATCATGGATTAAACAAAAAAGGTGACCCACATGTGTGAAGAGATGTGAAACATAGGCATAGACCTGCTAACTATACAAGGGGACCCCAAATCCCTGAAATTTATTTATAAAAAATTGTGTTTTTATTCTTGCATATTTAAACTTTTAAACATTTAAAGCATTTAAATGGTCTGCATCAAAGTTCGATGGTCTTCCTGAATGTGGAGAATCAGGCCAAAGTGGCCCTCTTTGAAACAACAAAAACCATTTTCTTGCCATGTTTTCTTCGATGGCATTCTCCTCGTACATGACACAAATGTTTTGGGCTACCTCCGCTGTCTTTACTCCTCTGTTAAACTCAAAAAGAAAAATATGTCAGAAGTGTTCATTTTTTTTCACTTGACACTTTATCTTCTTTAGCCCACAAATAGCATGAACTTTCTTTAGATCTGCAAAATACAAGGTATATTCACAAGCACAACATTGTGACTCCAAATGACAAATGATAAACTCCCAACACTGTAGTGTTACCATGCCAGAAACAAATGCTATGAACTTATGCATCAAGCTAATATTTATGTATTTATGTATTTACATATCTATCTATTATCTATCTATCTGCAGTGGACTATTTGATGTGTTTCCAAAATCCTTTTCAACTAGATGACTTATTTTTCAAGTTACTAGAAATACTCTTTACTGAGCCTTTCAGCCCTCTCCTAAAATTGCCCTTGTTGGAGATAGCTAACTATCTCCAAGGTCACAGATTCTTTCTGTAGACAGGTGGTATTCAGCTACTAGTGTCAACGTGAAAATATAGTCTTGGTTCCCTCGCTGCATTATAAAACAAGTTTGAAGGTTCATCCCAATTTTACAGTTCCCTGGGATAGGCTAAAACTTTTTGTTGAGACTGCTTTACATTCTAGCTTCTCCACTAAATCTTACTTTTTCCTCTGCAGTTATTAATCCTGAGAATTTCCCCAATAAAATTCCTGTATGGGAATCTCCATCTAAGAATCTGCTTCCCCAGAAATCAAATTACACATGCAACAATATGTGTATACATGTTTGTGAATTATTTACAAGACTATTGACATTGAAAATTAAAAGTTTACTTAGAGCTTTTTTGTGTGTGTATGGTGATAGGTAGGGGTCCTGTTTCATTCTTCTGCATATGGTCAGCCAGTTTTTCCAGCACCATTTACTGAATAGGTTCTCCTCTCTCCAGTAGTTGTTGGTGGAGGCTGTGTCAAAGATGAGTTGGTTGAGGAATTGAGGCTTTGCTTCTGGAATCTCTATCCTGTTCCATTTGTCTATGTGCCTGTTCTTGTGCCAGCACCAGGCTGTTTTGATTACTATAGCCTTATAGTAAAGTTTGAATCTGGAAGTGTGATACTTCCTGCTTTGTTTCTTTTGCTAAGGATTGTTTTGGTTATTCATGGCTGTTTATGTTTCCATATAAATTTCTATATTGTCATTTCCAGGTCTGAGAAGAATGATATTGTTAACTTAATGGGTATTGCATTGAATCTGTAGATTGCCTTGGGTAGGATGGACATCTTAACCATGTTGATTCTTCCTATCCATGAGCATGGGCTATCTTTCCATTTGTTTTTGTCACCTTTGACTTCTTTGAGCAATGTTTTGTAGTTTTCATTGTAAAGGTCTTTCACATCTCTGGTTAGGAAGATGACAAGGTATTTGATTTTTTTGTGTGTGTGTGTGGCTATTGTGAATGGGATTGTGCTTTTTGTTTGGGTTTTTGTTTATTTATTGTGGGTGTATAGAAATGTGACTGTCTTTTGCACATTGATTTTATACCTGAGACTTTGCCAAAGTCCTTTATCAGTTCAAGGAGGTTTTTGACAGCTTCTCTTGGGTTTTTGAGATATATATTTGGAACTCACAACCAATTCCTGATCAAAAACCCAAGTGCCAATGCCATGATAGATAAGATAGACAAGTGGGACCTTATCAAACTGACAAGCTTCTGCAAAGCCAAAGAAAACATCAAGA
Organism: Carlito syrichta; assembly: GCF_000164805.1. Classification (NCBI taxonomy): domain Eukaryota; kingdom Metazoa; phylum Chordata; class Mammalia; order Primates; family Tarsiidae; genus Carlito; species Carlito syrichta. Next base: position 193,429 of record NW_007247236.1, on the reverse strand, counting down.
GAGTGGTGAGACAGCCCACAGATAGAGAAAAAATATCTGCCAACTGTATGTCTGACAAAGGTCTAACATCTAGGATTTACAAGGAACTCAACCATGCCAAAAAGAAAAAACAACAGCCCTAATAACAAAGTGGGCAAAAGATATGAATAGACAGTTCTCAAAAGAAGATATACGAGCAGCCAATACATACATGAAAAATGCTCAACCTCACTAGTCATCAAAGAAATGCAATTTAAAACCACACTGAGATAATACCTAATTCCAGTCAGGATGGCTACCATCAATAACTCAAAAAACAACAGATGCTGGAGAGGATGCAGAGAAAAGGGAACACTTCTACACTGTTGGTGGGAGTGTAAACTAGTATAGCCTCTATGGAAAACAATGTGGCAATTCCTAAAAGATCTAAAAACTGACATTCCATGCAATCCCGCAACTCCCCTACTGGGAATATACCCAGGAGAACTCAAATCACTTTATAAAAAGGATACCTGCACATGTATGCATATCGCAGCATTGTTCACAGTAGCAAAAACATGGATCCGATCATGCTGCCCATTGAAAGAGGACTGGATTTTAAAAATGTAGTACCTATACACGATGGAATATCATGCAGCCATAAAGGACAAAATTATGAACTTTGCAGCAACTTGAATGGACTTAAAGGCTATAATACTGAATGATCTATCACAGAAACAAAGAACCAATTATCAAATGTTCTTATTCATAAGTGAACCTTGAACAACTATCCTAATACTAAGAAAGGGATTGGCAGTAGTGGGAAACGGCCAGGGGAGTGCGGGGGTGGAAGTGGCAGTAGTGGAAAACTACCAGGGGAAGGGAGGAACATACCTCATCAACAAGGGTACCTGTATAATGAACATTTGTATACTTGATGAACATTTGTATACTTAACCCTGAATTGTACCCCACATATTTAAAATAAAAAATTTATAAGTAAAATAAAATAAAAATATAGTATAGGAAATCATTTTTTTTAAAGTTTAGTACAATGATTAAGTACACAAATTGCTTCTGTCCAAATCTCAGCTTTCCCACCTAATAACTCTGTGACTGGAAATTTTGCTTAACTTCTCTTCATTCTAGTATTCTTACTTAGAAAATAACGTTGATGATCATAACAGTACCTGTTTTATATGGTGTTTTGTTTTGTTTTTTGAGGTTTAAGTTAGTGAATGCATGTAAAATCTCTTAGGAAGAGTGCCTGGCAAATTTCAAGTGCTTGGTAAATGTTAGCTAACTATCTAGACCCGCAGTTTATTTGCAAGTCAGGACTTATGATTCTTTCTTCTAAACTGCTTATCTTTTAAATCTATATTCCTATCTCTTCATGTGTTTTTTTTTCTTTGTTTCTTTTTTTTTTTGAGTTGAAGTCTCACTCTGTCGCCCAGACTGGAGTGCAGTGGCTGCTCCCGGCCACCGCAGCCTCGACCTGCTGGGCTCTGGCAATCCTTCCGCCTCATCTTCGTGTTTTTTAACCTATATAAGATGTTTTTACACTTGGTATTCCAGACCACTAATTAATATTGCAACTTTGAGTGTTTATTGAATTTCAAAAGTCAAGAATCATTCTTTTTGTAGATCTAGAAAATCTATTGTGTTCTAACTGTATTTTTATGTATACCATGTTTCTCTTCCTCCTCCTCCTCCTTTTCCTCCTCCTCCTTTTTCTTCTTCTTTACTTTGTCATCACTGTCAGCTCTATTTCATTGGGATCCAATTGTTCTAGGTATTTAGATTGATTTTTGTCCTTTATGCAACTCAGATTTTTAGCTGAGTTTTTATTTTTCTCTGTGATTTTGTGATTTGAGGATTCCATAGAATCATACATGTCACATTATTATGGGTCTATGACATACAGTAAACCAGCAAGCAAAAACTGGCTCTAAAGTGTCTACTAATTTTGCCCCTCTACTAAAGTTGATGAAGAATGCATCTTTGATCTGAAGTCTCCCCATTTTTTTCCCATCTGCAGGATCTAGAAGCAGTTCAGGTCACTAGTGTATCAACCTTTATATTTTTATTTTTATTTTTTTTGAGTTGGAGTCTCATTCTGTCGCCCAGACGGAGCGCAGTGGCCGTTCCCAGCCACCGCAGCCTCGACCTGCTGGGCTCTGACGATCCTTCCGCCTCAGCCTTCCAAGTAGCTGGAACTACAGGCGCGCTACCATGCCCAGCTAATTTTTTGATTTATGGTAGAGATAAGGTCTTGCCAAGTTGCCCAGGCGGGTCTCGAACCCGCGGGCTCAGGCAATCCACTCACCTCAGCGTCCCAAGGCGCGGGATTACAAGCTGAGCCACCGAGCCCGGCTGTGTATCAACCTTTTAGGACCATGAAGTCATCAGAATCTGGCAAGCACCATGAGACCATATAAAAAGCAAAACGGCAGGTATGCCTCTTTCTGATGTGTTTCTACCAAATGGGCCTTCTCAGATGACTATGAAGTCTAGTCCTTCCCTTTTTCAATAAGACATAAATTTTTGACTCTGCTGCTGGTCCCTTGGTTCTTACACAATATTAGGAAGAATCAAATTCTATTTTTTAAAAAATTATTTATTTATTATAAAGATGTGGGGTACAATTAAGGGTTAGGTATATACACATTGATCATGCAGGTACCCTTGTTGATGAGGTATGCCCCTCCCTCCTCTAGCAGTGTCCCTCAACTGCCAGTCCCACCTCTCTCCCCTGACAGTTTTCCACTACTGCCAATCACTTTCTTATAGCATTATAATTGTTCAAGGTCACCTTGTTCATGAGAACATATGGAATTCTCTTCTTTGTTTCTGTGATAAATCACTGAGTATGATCGACTCCAAATCCATCCAAGTTGCTGCAATGTCCATATATTTGTCCTTATTTATGACTGCATAATATTCCATTGCATATATGTACCTTTTTTTTATTAATCAGTATTTTTTATTATGGTTTTGTGGGGTACAGTTAAGGGTTAGGTGTACAATTACGTTTCATTCAGGCACCCTGTTGATAAGAGGTGTTTTCCCATCCCCAGACAGATATTTGCTACTGTTAATCCCATCCCCCTCCCTCCCCATAGTTTCCCAGTACCGTCAGTCATTTTCTTATAGTATTGCATTGGATGTTCAAGGTCCATTATATGAGTGAGAACATGTGATATTCGAATCTTTGTGTCTGTGAAAGGTCACTCA
>NW_007247236.1:184599-190217 GCF_000164805.1 Carlito syrichta | reverse complement strand
CCCGCGGGCTCAGGTAATCCACTCACCTCAGTCTCCCAAAGGCACGGAATTACAGGCTGAGCCACAGAGCCTGGCTGAGATTGAGACTTGACTCCTAGTGCAAGTAATTTTCTGGGGTGCTCTCAGAAGAAACCTGTGAAGATGTGAAAGAAGCTTAATAGAAAAGGGAGGAAGCTAAGGATAGTCTAGCATTAGCCTGACACGTCAGCCGAGCATGAATGGCCCACGTTAAGAATTCTCTGAGGAACCAAACTTTCACTCGGATGAGATCTCAGGCATAGGTTTGGCAAAGCTGGGGACAGGAAGCACTAACAAGCCCACTTGGCCCTCGCACAGAAGCTGTTTGATCCTCAACAGTTTTATCGTTATGAATGTGATATTTTTATCTCCATCTGCTTACCTCCTCCATATATCTTCCCATTTTTTGTGAAACTTGGACAAGTTGACACCCTCAAACTCCAACATAGAACATAATTTTAAATAGTTACATATAGCCAGGCACGGTGGCTCACGTCTATAATCCCAGCACTTTGGGAGGCCGAGGTGAGAGGATTGCCTGAGCCCACAGGTTCAAATCCAGACTGAGAAACTTGGCAAGATCTCATTTCTACAATTACTAAATCAAAAAATTAGCCAGACGCCGGTCTCGGTGGCTCAGCCTGTAATCCCGCGCCTTTGGGAGGCTGAGGTGAGTGGATTGCCTGAGCCCGCGGGTTCGAGACCCGCCTGGGCAGCAAGACCTCATCTCTACAATAAATCAAAAAATCAGCCGGGCATGGTGGCGCATGCCTGTAATTCCGGCTACTCGGAAGGCTGAGGCGGAAGGATGGCCGGAGCCAAGCAGGTCGAGGCTGCGGTGGCCGGGAGTGGCTGCTGCACTCCAGTATGGGCAACAGAGTGAGACTCCAACTAAAAAAAAAAAAAAATTAGCCAGGTGTGATAGCACATGCTTCTAGTTCCAGCTACTTGGAAGACTGAGGTAGAAGGATCACTTGAGCACAGCAGGTCAAGGCTGCAGTGGTTATGAGAGTGCCACTGCACTCCAGCCTGGGCAACAGAGTGAGACTCCAACTCAATAAATAAATAAATAAATAGCTGCAGCTGGGCTCCCTGGCTCAGCCTGTAATCCCGTGCCTTTGGTTGGCTGAGGTGAGTGGATTGCCTGAGCCTGTGGGTTCGAAACCTGCCTGGGCAGCGAGACCTCATCTCTACAATAAATCAAAAAGTCAGCCGGACGTGGTAGCGCATACCTGTAATTCCGGCTACTCGGAAGGCTGAGACGGAAGGATCGCTGCAGCCCAGCAGGCGAGGCTGCAGTGGCCGGGAGCAGCCACTGCACTCCAGTCTGGGTGACCGAGTGAGACTCCAACTCAAAAAAAAAAAAAAAAAGGGATTTGTGTAAAAAATAATTGTGTTTAATAGACTTTATTTTAAGGGGAGTTTTATAGTCACAACAAAATTGAGCAGAAGGTATAGAGATTTTCCCATATACCCTGCCTCCATACATGCATAATCCTCCCTCCTCACTATCAACATCCACCACCGGAGTGGTATATTTGTTATATTCAATGAACCTTCAAAGTCTGTAGTTCACATTGGGATTCACTCATGGTGTTATACAATCTATGACTTTGGATAAATGTATAATGACATCTATTTATCATTATAGTATCACACAGTAGTTTCACTATCCTAAAAATCCTCTGGACTCTGCCTACTCATCCCCTCCTCTTACCTAGTCCTTGGAAATCACTGATCTGTTTTACTGTCTCCATAGTATTGCCTCTTCCAGAATGTAATATAGATGGAATCATGTGGCAGACTGGCTTCTCTCACTTAGTAATATGCATTTTAGTTTCCTTCATATCTTTTCATGACTTGATAGCACATTTCTTTTTTAGTGCTGAATAGTATTCCATTGTCTGGATGGACCACAGTTTATTTATCCATTCACTTAATACCTACTAAAGGACACCTTGTTTGCATCTAAGTTTTGGTAACTATGAATAAAGCTGCTTTAAACAACTGTGTGCAGGGTTTTGTGTACACATAAAGTTATCAGCATTTCTGGATAAATACCAAGGAACATGATTGCTGAAATTAATGACAAGAATATCTTCAGTTTTTAAGAAACTGCCAAACTGTCTTCAAAAGTGACTGTACCATTCTGCACTCCCACAAGCAATTAATGAGATTTCCCTTTGCACCCTATCCCCACCAACATTTGGTGTATCAGTCTTGAATTTATTCTAATAGTTCTATAGTAGCATCTTATTGTTAATTTACTTTGCATTTTTCTGAATACACATGATGTAGAACATCTTTGAATATGCTTATTTGAAATATGTATATCTTCTTTGGTGAGTTGTCTGCTAGGGTCTTTGCCCATTTGGTTATCGGGTTATTTGTTTTCTTATTGTTGACTTTTAAGAGTTCTTTATATATTTTGGATAACAGTCTGTTATCAGGTAGGTGTTTTGCAAATATTCCCTCCCAATCTGTGACTTGTCTTTTATTCTTTTGATTATCTTTTTTACAGACTTAGACAATTTTACTTTTTTTTTTTTTTTTTTTGAGTTGGAGTCTCACTCGGTAGCCCAGACTGGAGTGTAGTGGCCGCTCCCGGCCACAGCAGCCTCAACTGTTGGGCCCCAGCGATCCTTCCACCTCAGCCTTCCGAGTAGCCGGAATTACAGGCATGTGCTACCACGCCCGGCTGATTTTTTTTATTTTATTGTAGAGATAAGGTCTCGCTGCCCAGGCGGGTCTTGAACCCGCGGGGTCAGGCAATCCACTCACCTCAGCCTCCCAAAGGCGCAGGATTACAGGCTGAGCCACCGAGTCCGGCTTGACATTTTTACTTTTAATAAAAACCAGTTATCAATTATTTCTTTCAGATAGAGTGCTTTTGGTGTTGCTTCTATAAAGCCATTACTAAACCCAAAGTAATCTAGACTTTCACCTATATTATGTTCAAGGAGTTTTAATAGTTTTGCATTTGGCATTTAGGTCTGTGATCCATTTTGAGTTAATTTTCAAAAAAGATATAAGGTCTTTATCAGATTCTTTTTTAAAAATTTGCATATGGAGGTACCAGGGAAGGTGGCGGCCAAACCAGTCGGACTATGCAAGTGAGTGAGTGTATGGAAAATTTTGTGTACATGCTGGTGAGCAAGTGGGTGTGTGAGTACCTCACTGAGTGAGGGCTACAGAGCTAGTAGCCAGGGTTCTCCTGGTGCAGCAACTGGTGCCACAGCTGCTGAGCTTGGACCCTAGCGATTCCCAGGACACAAAAGCTGAGTGCCATTTTCTTTTCTTTTCTTTTTTTAATCAACAAAATCCTTCCTGAGAAGAAAATGCTGGGAGAGATTGTCTACATGGGGGCTTGTGAGGCAGTGGCCAGGCCCCTGGTGCAGCAGCTGATGCTGCAGATTCTCTGCTTGGTCCCCTGGCTCTTCCCAGGTCCCAGAAGTCAAGCACCATTTTTTTTGGAAATGGACAAAAGTTTTCCTGTAAAAAGCAGCAGGGAAAGACTAGCACCTCAGACTCTCCCTCACTATTGCAGTAGGAGAGACTGCTGGCTCCAGGCTTTGCCTCACCACTTCAGTGCCTAGCCGGGCACTGGCAGCAGGGGCTGCAGGGGGGGGGTCCAGAGGCAAAGTCCCATGGGAGAGGACAAGAGAGGTTTCCCACCACCATCTTGAATGCGGGGCAGGAAAGTGCTCCAACTTGCTCACCATGGAGCAACAGACCCGATCTCTGTGACTGGTGGATCAACTACTCAGGGATTGATCGTGACCCAGGCAGAATATCCTGAAAGCACAAACTTTGGAAGGACTTGATGAGTACTGAGTTCCAGGTGCCCCAGACCCTACACTGATCCAGCCGAGGGACAAAAGGTGTGACCAGTAAAGGATGATGAGGAAGGACTCCAAAGAGATCACTGGTGAGTCCAGGGCTGGCCCAAATCCCCTCCTCCCTTACAATCCTCTGAGCATCAGAGCCACATAGCTGGGCCACAACTGAGAGGGACAAATCCAGGCAGAGCCTGGATGGCAGTCACAATAGGAGAACTCCATTCCAGGATAGACCTGGCTGTGGCGCCCCCCCACTCCCATGAGTACATACCTTGGGAAGAGACAACCCTGCACCTCCCACCAGAGAAGATTTCCCTGACCATACCAGAGTGGAAGGGGAAGACTGCAGCCGCACTCACCTCCACTACCCCTCCTCCTTCCCTGCTCTGGACACTGAGGAAAGAGTGAAAGAGGTGGCTCTGCAGGAGACCTGATTAGAGGAACAATTACAGAGCCTGTCATAAGATGGCAGGGTTTTTTTTCTGTCCTTAAATTTTTAATTACTTTTTAATTTTTAAAAATTCTTTGACTGTTTGTTAGTTTGTTAGTTCATCTATTTTTAAATATTTTTCCTCTGTGTGTGAATGTGTATGTGAGGGTTTGATCTGCATTCCGCCCCCCCAATTTTTTTCTTTTCTTTTTCTGTTTCTTTCTTCTTTTATTTTTTTGTTTTCTGTTTATGTATGTATGTGAATGATTGAGTGATCCTTTTTTTTATAGTTTAAGGTGTGTGTTAATATATGTGTGAGGGTTTGATCTGAATTCCTCTTTTTTTTTTGGTCTTTCTGTTTTTCTTCTCTATTCACCTTGTGTTAGGCATGTGTGTGTGTGTTTAGTTTTCTTGGTTTTTGTTGTTGTTGTTTTGTTACACTTTATTGTTATTCCAGTTTTTTTCAGAGTGTGTGTATGTCTATGTGTATGTTCAATTGTTTTTTGAGTTGTTTCTGCTTTGCATCTTCATATAGAGTGGTGGTAGGGAGTAGGTCACAGGGAACATATACCACAATAAGTGAACATTGTAATCTGCAAGTAGTTTCTGAATCCTAACACCCCATCCCATACTTTATACGGATTTCAAAAACAAGAGACAGCAAAGCTTCCCATCCACTGTCCTATTTCAAAATAGAACAAATCCAGAGTCCAGATCAGGGAAGAATAGAGGACTGAGCAACCATCAGAAAGGAAAGCCTCTCCAACTGGCACTGAATAACAGAACTAAAGAGAAAAACAAGAGATCTGTCACAAATGAGGAAAAACCAAAGGAAGGCCTTAGGCAATTTCAAGTGGACCAAAGACCAAACTCCTGAAAAATCAGACATTAGTGCCCAAACACTGGAAGTCACTGAGATACCACCTAACCCCAGTAAGAATGGCCATCATTAATAGAACAGACAACAACAGATGCTGGCGAGGATGTGGAGAAAAAGGAATGCTTCTACACTGCTGGTGGGAATGCAAACTAGTGCAACCTCTTTGGAAGACAGTGTCCAATTTCTGAAAGAACTAGAAATTGACCTTCCTTATGACCCAGCAATTCTCCTATTGGGAATGTACCCGGAGGAACTCAAATCATTCTACAAAAAAGATACCTGAACATGTATTTTTTTTGCAGCTCTATTCACAATAGCAAAAACATGGAACCAACCATGTTGCCCGTCGAAGCTGGACTGGATAAAAAAAAATGTGGTACATATACACGATGGAATATTATGCAACCATAAAGAAGGATAAATATATGGACTTTGCAGCAAATTGGATGGA
>NW_007247236.1:158045-184579 GCF_000164805.1 Carlito syrichta | reverse complement strand
TGGACTTCACAGCAACTGGATGTATTTAGAGTCGATCAATACTCAGTGATCTATCACAGAAACAAAGAACAGAGTACCACATGTTTTCACTCATAAGCGGACCTTGAACAATTATTATAATACTATAAGAAAGGGATTGGCAGTAGTGGGAAACTGTCAGGAGAGAGCGTGTTGGGATTGGCAGTTGAGGGAAACTACTAGGGGAGGGAGGGACATACCTCATCTACAAGGGTACCTGCATAATCAACGTTTGTATACCTAACCCTGAATTGTACCCCACATCTTTATAATAAAAAAGAATTTAAAAATTTAAAAATAAATAAATAATAAATGAATAAAAATTTATATATGGATATCCAGTTGTTCCAGCATGATTTATTGAAAAATCATTTTTGCTCCATTAATATTTATTTGATTCCTTGTCAAAATTCAATTGACAATATTCATGTGGGTCAGTTTCTAAGCTCTGTATTGTGTTCTATTGATCTGTAACTCAATAGCATGAGCAAAATGGTCATATCCAACTTTGTGAGCACATTTCAAGTACCCACTTTGTACTAGGTCTATTCATATCCCATTAGCTAAAACAAGTCATGTGACTAAGATCAAAGTTAAGGAGTTGGGAAGTATATGACCCCTTTTGTGTAACAACTACAAAGTTACAAGGAGGCTACAGGGCATATTGAAAAATTGAGGCTTATAATTCAATTTACCAGAGTTCTCAAGATTATAAACATATATATATATATATATTCTCACTCTGTGGTCCAGGCTTGAGTGCAGTGACATGATCGCAGCTCAATGCAGCTTCAAATTTCTGGGCCCAATGATCCTTCCCCCTCAGCCTCCTGGGGAGCTGGGACTACAAGTGCGCAGCAACATACCTGGGTAAATTATTTTTTACTTTTTTATACAGACAAAGTCTTGTTATGCTGCCTAGGTTGGTCTTGAACTCCTGGGCTTAAGCAATCCTACTGCCTTGGCCTCCAAAACTACTGGGATTACTGGGGTGTGCCACTGATCCCTCCCATGATTATCATTTTGAATTATGCTGCAGGTAGCAGTCATCATACCTGAATTTGTAATGTTTCTCAATAGAGGTTCTATTTTTCTTTCACATAGAGCAGTCCTTCCTGAATGTTGTTTGATTTTAGCATTGCTGGCTGTCACCCACCAAATGCCAGTAAGCATCCTGACAGACTTTCCCAAATATCCTCGACCTAATTAATAACACTTCTAAGTTGAAAAGCACTGGTGAAGTCTACTGTTTATTAATTATGTGACTGTGGGCACATAATTCAGCATCTCATTTTTTTCAGCCATAAACAGGTTAAAATGAACAACCTCTAGTTTAATTTTAGTATTAGCATTTGATAAAATGAAATACAGCAGATAAAGTCCACTAGAATGAGGTGTGAAAACTAGTATAAATGCTTCAGGCCATCTCTTCTAACTTCAAGTCATCCTGGAAGTATATGGTTTCATTCTCACACTTTATGATGACAGTAACAAATTAAAAATATCAGAGGAAAGCAATTAGAAAGATTGTTGAAGACTGAACAATATGTCACATTAATGATGTTTGAACCAACTGGGGTTATTTAGTCAAAAAATAAGTAACAAACTTGTTTAAAAAAGAGAATGTGACTGTGATGATAAGATCCCAATTAGAGCTTTATTTGCTCATTAGGCAAATCATTAGTGAGTACCTGATATGTATTAGATGCATGTTGAGCCTTCTCAAATTTATCATATAAGATAGACTTATTATATGTTGCCCAGAGAGCAAAGCTAGAAATATTGTGTGAAATGGCAAGTAAATGACTTTTGGTTTAACATAAGAAAAAGAGGGATATAATTATCCAGGAGTCTGAAAAACAAATAGGTAATTTTAGGAGTCACTGCAGTCCCTATTGCTGAAAATATTTAGCTTTTCAGAGAGTTGGAGCTGAACCTTGTTTATCTCTGAATCTCTGATACTTTACAACATGACTGGACACGGGGTAGGAATTTGGTGAATTAAAAAATGCATCAAATGAGAGAAAAAAGTTGATCTTTGAAATCATTCATCTCTAAAATTCAGTGTTTTTAAGAGAATGTGGGACCACACAAAGTCAGTTTCTATCTTTTTCTTTCCTCTTTTTCCTCATAAAGTATATCAAAATGAAGTATCTTTTTAAAAGAAATTTAAAGTCAGTGTAGAGGAGAAAAAAATATTATTCAAAGATAGTCAGATGAGTATATGAGAAAGGGGATATAAGTAGCACAGGGCTTTTCATGGGGATGTCTGGATGGGGGCACATGATTCACCAGTGTACACATATGACTCACCATCCCTTTTTTTGGATCATTTACAGTACATTGAAAAGCACTAAAGATAAGTTTTCCAGGGAAATTATCATAATTCTCCATTTTCCTTCATTACTTTTGAGTGAATACAGTAACTTGTTCTTGCCATTAGTTTCTTTTGAACAAATGAACAAAACAAAATTAGGGAATACTATTGTTATGGCCCAATCCAACAAGTCAGCTGCTATCCCTCAAGACCAACTAAAATACGAGAGGCAGAGACTAGGAGAAAAGAGAGTGTTTAATTTCTATAACCAGATTATAGGGAGACAGGTTGGCATCATTGCCAAAAAACTTGCTAAAAGCAACACAAATTCATTCCAGTACTTACACACAAAATTCATAGCCCTTCATCCACACCAAATTTGAAGCCTACGTGCAGTTTTACCGTGACTCTAGATTTACGTTGATGATTTTTGATACATGACCACTGATGTGACACAAAGTCTCCTGGTCATGTTGACATTTTAGATGATGTTTTTTGGAATTTGCAATATGTTCTTTTACAGTTTTTTTAGAGGAAGAGGCAGACAAATGCAATATTTGAACAGAAGGCAAAGCATAATTGTAGCAATCTTTTATTCCCAGAGCCCTGACTTATAACAGTCTGATATCCTTGTATTTACAGATGGAGGGGAAGTAGACAGTACCCACTCCAAGCTTTCAGACAAGTTCCTGCTGGACCTTGGTCCACTCTCCTAATCATTATGTAGTCTGGCTTGCTGGCTGTTTCTTCCTCAGCACCAGCAATGGCTTACTAGATAAGACTGGTTAGTTGGGCAAGTCCATGCTGGAATGAAGTGTGACGGGAGGTGGGGGGGGAGAAAAAATGTACACTTTTGAATTTGAGCAGCTTTTTCATTTAGCCCAGCTCAGCAACAAAAGAATATGAATTTTCAAGTCTTTTCTAAATGACTGTTTTAATACAACCAGAATGGCCCCTTTTCAGCCAAAAACACTATCAAAGAAAAAAGTGTCAATTATAGGCTTCATTAGGTTTTGGTTAATCAAGATTTTATCTTACTAAAAACGTGAGAAAGGCGATTCTTATTGAGAAGTAAAAAATTGTCAGACATTGCAAGTGAGTGGGGACACATGTTTGAGTCACCTACATCTGTTCAAGAAATATCTTGGTTAAAATAGCCCTCCTTGATACCACTCGATCATTTAAATATAATTTGTATTTCCCGACATATAAATTTTAATGCCAAAACAGGAAACTCAATCTAATAAATGGTCACTTACCAAATTAATGATCTGTTAAAATCTGAAGTTAGTGCTGAGTCACAACTGTATTGAAATTAAAAGGTAACTCCTGGGTATCTTCAAGACTTCTCAATTTTTGCACATTTATCCAGCACTTGTGACAGCACTAGAGATGTGCTGTGAACAATCAAAATTGCATAAAGTACTTTTTATTTCTGGATATGATAAAATATCAGAGATTAGATTTACCCTTCCACAGAAAATAACTCGAAAATTATACCAAATATATAGAATAACTATTTTCACACATTGGACAATAAGCAGCACAAGGAAAATAAGTAAAGTGAGCCCTGTGATTACAGTGGCTTTCTGTGTGATGGCACATTCCACAATTCAAAGCAGTAGGGGAAACCCATCCAGAACAGGGTCATTTTCTTGAATTAAGGAGACAGATTAGAGGAGCTGAGGGTGCTGGAACTTATTGGACAGAGTTCTGAGAAAAGACAGCTACGCAGAAAAAGGACTCCAGAAGTTTACTTGATGAAAATATCTTTCACAAATAAAGGCAAAATCAAAATATCCAAATAAATGAAAAATGTTCCTGTTAGGTCAGTGAGCTGAGCCAGTGCCACAGGTATGCAAAGAATTGTACAAAAGATAGATTAGAAAAATAGTGTATTCAGAAAGTAGATTGAAGAGTGTGTTCACGTCTCAAGGACGAGAAGGGGCTAGATGCTAAGAGGACAGCATTGCCCCGAATGTTCAGAAGTGGAGGCTTATAAGACTTTCTTTTGGGGGAGACAGATAAGCATTCTTGGGTGAAATAAAACAAGGTCTGGTGTCATGGTGATGGGGATGTGGTCTGTTTCACTGTATCTCTGACAGCAGATGGATGGGTGGGTCTGTCACGAGTGAATAGACAAAGGGTGGGCCAGTAGCTGGATGAATGGGTCAGTCACATAGATGAGAAGGCCTGGGATAGTAGCTAAAAGACAAATTCTTGGGAGATATTAGTCTTAGCGCCTTGTAACCAAGTAGAACGAAGCCCACCTAGGGGTCAGAAAATTGGTTGTTTTTCTAGCTAATGATTATTGCTGTGCATGCAGTATTGACCTAAGTACATGACCAGATCTACTCAGGGTGACCAGAGAAACTCCATTTTGGGCTCTGTCCTTTCAGTTCCACCAGCAGATCTGAACTAAAAGAAATGCTAAAAGAATTTCTTCACGCTGAAGGAAAATTCACATGACAGGAAATCAAATCTAAATTAAGAAATGATGACAGCCAAAAAGTTTATATGTAAGTAAATATAAAAGACATTTCTGCTTTTCTTAATTTAATGTGAAAAAGTATTGACTATGTAAAGCAAATGTAATAATGTATCTGGGTTTATAACATATATATGTATAAATAAAACACATGACAACAGCATTAACAAAAAAGTCAGGGATTTTAAAAAGTATACTGTTTTGAGGTACTTAGGCTGTAAAGTGGTACCGTTATAGGTCAAGGATCTGGGAACGGGGATTTCTAGTTTGATTCGAAATTGTTTATCTAAATGTACCAAGGCAGCTTCTTTGATTGCCCATCCCCCCCTTAAGAAACTATCAGCATGAATATATCTTGGGTTATACCAAAACAGTTCATAGGCTTTGTTGATTTAATCTTGGGGGTTGGTGAAGAGATTAGGAGATCTTGAGTCATGCCTTTGTTAATTTAGCCTCAAGGGTGAGTGGAGGGCTACATGGAGTATAAATTCTGAGTAAGTTATACTGTTGGCAGCAAGTTTCTATGGGTGAATACACCAACTCACTCCCTGATTTCATGTTATCAGATTAAACACCCATTCTTCCCAGTTTCTGGCTCTTGTTTTTAACTGGCCACGAGAAATAGCAGCTGATTTATTGGCTTGGACCATAAAAATACAATATTAATTCAATAAAGTAAGTAAAAGATACACAATATACAGTTGACCCTTGAACAATACAGATATTAGGGGCATGAAACTCTGCACAGTAAAAAACCTGTGTATAACTTTTGACTCCCCAAAAACTTAACTACTAATAGGCTGTTATTGACCCAAAATCTTAGCAATAACATAAACAAGTCTGGGCGTGGTGGCTCATGCCTGTAATCCCAGCACTTTGGGAGGCTGAGATGAGAGGATTGCCTGAGCCCACAGGTTCGAGACCAGCCTGGGCAACTTTGTGAGACCTCATCTCTATAATAAATCCAAAAAAAAAAAAAAATTAGCTTGGCTTGATGGTGCATGCCTGTTGTTCCAGCTACTTGGAAGGCTGAGGTGGAAGGATCACCTTAGCCCAGCAGGTCTAGACTGTGGTGACCATGAGCATGCCATTGCACTCCAGCCTGAGCAACAGAGTGAGACTCTGACTCTAAAAAGAAAAAAAATAAAATAACATAACATAAAGTCAGTTAACACATATTTTATTTGTTATATATATAGTCTACTGTACTCTTATAATAAAGTAAGCTAGAGAAAAAATATTATTAAAAAATTAAGTGGAAATAGACCATCATAAAGTTCTTCATCCCCGTCATCTTAACGATGAGTGGGCTGAGGAGGAGGAGAAAGAGGAAGGATTGGTCCTGCTGTCTCGGGTGGCAGATGTGAAAGAAACTCCACCTATAAGTGAGCCCACACAGTTCAAACCCAAATAGAATGAAGTGTTATTCGAGAGTCAACAGTAATTAGTCAAGTAAGTGCTAACATCTAAAATGTGTCAATAAAAATGTCAAAGTAAGAACATCTGAAAATCAGCAATTACACTGGCAAAAATAGTCAGGAGCAACATTTTCAGGATGCTGAAAATTAACCAAAGACTTGAAGCCATCAGGGAACATTTATTTGATAAAATAAACTAAATTTCAGTAAGAACAGTGAGCTCTGTGTCTTTTTAACTGGCTCAATTCCTATATCTCTCCTTTGAGGTCTATGTGGGGGCCATGGCCATTGGCCTTCTAAAGTTTTGCCAAAAAATCACTGGCATGAGGCAGGTTGATTAATAGGAGAAAAGGCATACCAAATTTTAATTAACGTGTATACACGAGAACTTTCAGAATGAAGCCCCTACTTACCAATGAGTTACACAAGCTTAAATACCATCTTAAGGTTACAGAAAGAATGGGGACTTGCATTCCATAAAAGAGGCTATGAGAGGAGAAAGAACAATTCTACTGAGGGGCAACAAATGATTGGAAGGATGAATGGATGGGAGAAACAGAATTACTTGTAAATATTTCTCTTTGGAAGTTTAATGAACCTGAGAAACAGACGTTATTTTGTAAAATGGTTGGGTCAGGTTTTATTACATTTTTCTTCCTTTCCTGTAACAGATCATTTTAACAGGGAGAGAAAGCAGCTTGAGGGGGTTGTGGAAGGGTGATTAGAGAGACCTTTAGGCAAAACCCCATATTTGGGGGTGAATTTCTCTGCCCCCTCTTAATCTACAATAGCCTTGTAAACCAACAACCCATAATCATGGGGAAATCCAGGAGCCTGGCACTCACTGCAGGAGAAAGAACAGAGTTGGAGTTCTTTTCAAAGCTTCAGTCCCAGAAAATTGTCATTATTTACTTGTCTTGTGATTCAGTGGAAGACATCTAGACTGTATTTATTTGACCTCCTGTAAAGCTGGCCCAATAAAATAGTGTTTCCCTGAGGTGTTTCTCAAAAACATTCAGATAAAATTGTTTAAGTTCACAGATGCTTAAGGTGGTGTGTGTCAGCTGGGGCAAAAGAGTGTAGTCAAAAAACTTAAAAGGAAAACCTAAGAAATAAGATATCCATAGGGGCTTTGAAAAGATCTTACATATTACTGAGAATCTAGAGGGTGATGTGAATGTCATATTTATGTATGACACTTCACCCAACAATAACAAAATACGGTGTCTCATGCCTATAATCCCAGCAATTTGGGAGGCCGAGGTGAGAGGATGGCCAGAGTCCACAGGTTCGAGACCAGCCTGGGCAACTTGGTAAGACCTCATCTCTACAATAACTCAAAAAATTAGCTGGGCATGGTAGCACGTGCCTGTAGTTCCAGCTACTTAGAAAACTGAGGTGGAAGGATTGCCTGAGCCCAGCAAATCTAGGCTGTGGTGGCCGGGAACGTGCCACTGCCCTCCAGCCTGGGTGACAGAGTGAGACTCCAACTCAAAAAAAAACCAACATTCTTCTCACATGAACATGAAACAATCTCCCAGACATGTTAGGACACAAAACAATTTTCATTAAGTTACAAAAAACTTGAAATCATCTGAAGTATCTTCTTTGACTACAATGGGATGAAACTAAAAAGCAGTAGCAGTAGAAAGTTTAAAAAATTTGCAAACATGGAATTTAAATAATGTTCTCTTAATGAAGAAATCATAAAGGAAATTAGAAAATATTTTGTGGTGAATTACAATGAAAAAGCAACATGCCAAAATTTATGAAATGCGGTAAAAATACAGCTTAGAGATACATTTCAAGCTGTAAATGCTTATATTAAAAAAGAAGATAGAGCTGTGCTTGGTGGCTCAGTCTGTAATCCCAGCACTTTGGGAGGCTGAGGCAAGTGGATTGCCTGAGCCCGCGGGGTTCGACACCAGCCTGGGCAAATTGGGTGAGACCTTATCTCTACAATAAATCAAAACTTAGCTGAGTGTGGTAGCGCACGCCTGTAGTTCCGGCTATTTGGAAGGCTGAAGTGGAAGGATCGCCAGAGCCCAGAAGGTTAAGGCTGCGGTGGCCGGTAGCATGCCACTGCACTCCAGTCTGGGTGACAGAGTGACACTCCAACTCAAAAGAAAAAAAGAGAAGATAGATATGACACCAAATGCACAGGCAACAACAATAAACTGATATGTTGGCTTACATTAACATTCAAAATTTCTGTGCATCAAAGTATATAATCAACAGAGTAAAAAAGTAACCCACAGAAAGGAAGAAAATATTTGAAAATCATATTTCTGATAAGGAATTAGTGTCCAAGATATATAAAGAACTCCTATAGCTGAATAACAACAGCAAAAACAATCTGGTTTTTAAAAAAAGGCAAAGGGCTTGAATAGAAATAAAAGAAGAAACACAAATGGTCAATAAGTACATTTTTAAATGTTCAATGTCACTATTCAAGGGCAGTGCAAATTAAAACCACAATGAGATACCATCTCACACCTATTAGAATGGCTACTATCAAACAAAGAGAAAATGACAAGGGTTGGTGAGAATGTAAAGAAATTGGAACTGTCATACAATGATGCTGGGAATTTAAAACTTTGCAGCTGCTGTGGAAAACAGTGTAGCAATTTTTCACAAAATGTTAAACATGAATTTACCAGATTAGCTAGCAGCTCCATTCCTAGATATATACAAAAAAAAAAAAAAAAACAAACAACTTAAGATAAATGTTTGAATAACTTGTACACAAAGGTTTGTAGCAGCATACCCACATATAGCCCAAAAGTAGAATCAACCCAAATGTATACCAATGGATTAACAGATATGATTCTATTAATGTGGTATATCCATACAATGGAATTTATTTTGTGACCATTAAGAGGAGTAAAGTACTGACTCATGCTACAGCATGGATGGATCTAGAAAACAACTTGCAAATGAAATAAACCAGACACAAAAAGCCATAAGTTGTATGATTCCATTCATATAAATGTCCAGAATAGGTCAATTAATACACATTGAAATCAGATTGGTTGTTTCTAGGGAACAGAGTCAGAGAGGAATGAAGAGTAACTGCTTAACGAGTACAGGATTTCTTTTCACAGTGAGGAATATATTTGGGAATTAGATATGGTTGTTGGGTGTCCCACATTGTAAATGCATTAGAAGCCATTGAATATGAAATATGAATTTTATTTAATTAAATTTTACCTCATAAGAAACAAATGTTAAATATAGAGTTAACATATGATTCAGCCATTCTGTTTTTTGGTACATATCTAAGAGAAATGAAAAAGAATGACCTAAAAAACTTTTCCACAAGTGTTCAAAATCACATTATTTAGATAAGTAAAAAATGGTAACAACCTAAATAGCTATCAAGTAATGAATGAATAAACAAAATATGGCATGTCCAAAAGATGGATTATTATTTAGCCATTAAAAGAAAGTACTGATACATACTACCACATGAATGAACCTTGAAAACATTATGCCATGTGAAACAAAGCAGTCAAAAAACACCACATATTGTGTGATTCCATTTATAGGAAATATCCAGAATAGGCAAATCTATAGCTATGGAAAGTAATCGATTGTGCCTAAGGCTGGAGGGACTGGGGTAAATGGAAAATGACTGCTAATGTGTGGGGTTTCTTTTTGGGATGATGAAAATGTTCTGAGACTGAGGTGAGTGGATTGCCTGAGCCCGCAGGTTCGAGAACCGCCTGGGCAGTGAGACCTCATCTCTACAATAAATCAAAAAAAAAAAATCAGGCGTAGTAGCGCATGCCTGTAATTCCGGCTACTTGGAAGGCTGAGGCAGAAGGATTGCCGGAGCCCAGCAGGTTGAGGCTGTGGTGGCTGGGAGCGGCCACTGCACTCCAGTCTGGGCGACAGAGTGAGACTCCAACTCAAAAAAAAAAAAAAGAAAAAGTTCTGAAAGTAGATAATGGCAGTTGTTATAAAACTTTGTGAATATACTAAATAAATACCGAAAGCTCTTGGTTGTGTACTTTAAAAGGGTAAATTTTATGGGTTTTGAATTATATCTCAATATAACAATACAACATACAAATCTACAACGTTAATACCCAATAAAGGAGAACAAATGGAGTTCTAAATACTGTATCCAAAAGAAAGCCAAAAAATTAAAATTAAAAATTGAAAAAAAGAACCAAGAACAAACAGAAGAAATAGGAAATCCTAAGATGGTAGACTAGATCCAATAGTGTCAACAATTACATAAAATTACATAAAAGTACATGAATAAACTCTGTAATTGACAGACAGAGATTTCATAAAGATGCAAAGGAAGATTCAATTATGTGCTGATGATAAGAGACTTTCTTCCAAATAAAAATCTTGGTTTTCAACTTTGTGTATGTATGAGATTAAGTATATTTGGCTAGAAATGCAACTGTGCAAAGCATAAACTACTTACTGAAATGCAAACCAACTCTCTGAAATTCTGCCAGCATTTTCCAAGGAATACTACTTTTATTTTCAGTCTCTTAATTTGAATAAATAAATATTTGACAATAAAATAATTTTAATGTATACCCTGGAAATTCGACATATATTTGGATTGTGTGCAGGCCCTCTAACAGCTTAGTGTTATAATTAAAGCACCAATTTAGTAGTGGTGTAATGTTTCATATTTAGATAGCAATAACAGGATATGAATCTGATTAAAAAAACTATTATCTTTCTACTTAGAACACATTTCCATCTTATGAGAAAATTATCTTTCAAATCATTTTGCTTATAGAAAGTTTTCATTCAGTATTTCATATTCTTCACTTAACAGAAGGCTTACATAACATCATTGGACCATTCAGGAATTATATTACCACATAAAATTCTAGCTGTGAAAATTGCCGAAGAAAATAGTAAGTCTCCTAGTTTTACCACAAGTCTAGTTTTGCTGATAGCTTAGCAGTCAGTGCCATCTTAAAAATAAATTGTGAATGGGGATTTTACATTACACCCCTTCTTCTTAGAGTGTGAAAAATACATTACTGCAAAACCACATAAAGACTATCTGAAGACCAAAAACTTGAGTTGCTACTTTGGCTTATATTTAAGCAAATGGATATTGCAACCTCAGCCTAGGCTTGGAGGCCTAGTATTCACTTGTAATTTTCCCTTGTTTTCAGCGTCAAGCATTATAAGGCAAAGCATTGGTTTTACAGTGGAATCCCTTTATTGTGCTCAGATCAAGAAACCAACCAGTCCAATTCCTGCCATGTCGGCTATTATATTCCATTTTGCCCATGTAAAATTATGTGTTTTGACTCTAACCTATCAAAACCCAAGTAGGAGTGGAGTCCTTCCATTAAAAGGAGCTTTTCTGTGTTTTATTAAAGTACATGCCACAAATTCTCTTACTACACAGGCGGTCAACTCATATTCTTTTCTTTATATTTCTCTGGTTATGTCTAAACATATAAATTAGTAGTAGAAAAAGCAAAACATTTGGCTGTTTCCAGATCTGAATCTTTTAGAACTCCTTGAGATATGGAATGGATACTCAGTTTTGTATCCTCAGTGCTGAGAACAGTGCCTGAGAAATAAGTATTCAAGAAATTTTTATTTAATAAGTGAAGGTATGAATGAAGTGAAACACCTCCTCTTTAAAAATTTTCAGTGTTGACTAGGCTCAGTGGCTCAACCTGTAATCCCAGCATTTTGGGAGGCCGAGGCAAGTGGATTGCCTGAGCCCGCGGGTTTGAGACCCGCCCGGGCAATTTGGCAAGACCTCATCTCTAGAATAAATTTAAAAAATTAGCTGAGTGTGGTAGCAGACACCTGTAGTTCCAGATACTTGGAAGGCTGAGGCGGAAGGATCACCGGAGCCCAGCAGGTCAAGGCTGCGCTGGCCAGAAGTGTGCCACTCCACTCCAGTGGGAGATAGAGTGAGACTTCAACTTAAAAAAAAAAAAAATCAGTGTCATCTTAACTGGTTTCACTGATTTTCCTCCTAGTTTTTAGCGTGTGTGTGTGCGTGTGAGAGAGAGAGAGAGAGAGAGAGAGAGAGAGAGATTTTTGTAGACAAAGCTGCAGTTTCAAATCTACCTAATTACTGCAATTTTCCTGTTCAGAGGCAAAGGGATGAAAATAGAACTTATCTTTTCCGTGTCTTATGTCTATATCTCTGGGAAAGCAATTGTTTCTTCTGAAATCAAGCATACCGTGTTAGGATCATTTTCTACTCTTTTCCACATATCCAAAGCATAACTTATTCTTCTGCCACTGTTTTATCATTTTCCAATCCCTTCTCCCTGACACTGCATCTGTGGACCTTGTTCATGCTCTGGTTACCAAATTACTGGGCTACAACTTTTTTTCTGACCTTCTTTGCTCTTGTGCCTGCACTCCACAAGATAATGAAATGATCAACACTAAAACCAGTTTCTTTTTACCTCATCATACCTTTCTTCGTGATGGTTTCCTTCTTTGCTACAGGTTATTTAAATATCTACTGTCTACACTTATTATAAGCAAAATATAGAACAGGGCAAGAGATGATATGTGTATTCACGTATGTGTTTGTGTAGACAGAAAAGAAGAGCATTTACAACCTTGAGAAAATTATGATCTACAGGGGAAAGTAAATATAAATACTTTAAAGACACATTTGCAAATCAGTCATCTAAAACTCATTTGTATGTTAATGAAATGAAATTCAAATTTTATACACACACCCAAAACTAATTAGAAATATTGATCAATTTTAAGAGCAAACTAATTTCATGTCTGCTGCAAATGGTACTTTGCTCCTCCTAAGCTCACACTGTGTCTTGATGCCTTCTTTAAAATGCAAGTGATAGCTCTTTAAAATAAATAGTCTATCATACAGTAATTTGTGAGTTTGGATGTTCTGCATTAGGTTGGAAGCATTTGAAAACTGACACTGCTTTATTCCCCTTTATAATCCCCTGAAGCCTTAAATGTAGGGCCTTGTTCAGTAAATGTTTGATTCTAAGCAGATCAACAAGTGTCAAGTAATGCATATGTCTTATATACTGAGGAATCACATAATAAAAATGTAATCAACATTGATTTATATCAATTAGGGAGGTTGTTTGGTAAAAGTAAATTTGATCCAGTTTTTTTGTTTTTGTTTTATTTTTGAGGAGTCTTACCTAGTCACCCAGGTTGGAGTGCAATGGCACAATCATGGCTCACCGCAGCCTCGGCTTCCTGGGCTCAAGTCTTCCGCCTCACCTTCCTGAGTAGCTAGGACTACAGGCATACACTACCATGCCCAGTTAATTATTTTATTTTTTTGTAGAGATGGTGTCTTTCTGTGCTGCCTAGGTTGGTCTCGAATTCCTGGGCTCAAACAATCCTACTACCTCGGCCTCCCAAAGTGCTGGGATTATAGATGCGAGACACCATGCTTGTCCTGGTTTTTGTTTTTTTAAGTGACAGGTTCTCCCTCTGTTGCCCAGCTGGAGTGCAGTGACCCAATCACATCTCACTGCAGTTCCTATCTCCTGGATGCAAGTGATCCTTCTGCCTCAGCTTTCTGAGTAGCTGAGATTACAGGCATGCACTACCACATCCAGTTAATTTTTTATTTTTTGCAGAGGTGAGGTCTCATTTCATTTCCCAGGCTGGTTTCAAACTTCCGGTCTCAAATAATCCTCCTGCTTCGGCCTCCCAAAATTCTGGGATTACAGGTGTGGACCACCATACCTGGCTGATCCAGTTATAAAATTGTGAATTTGTGAAACTTTAAGCTTAATTTCTTACTTCTTCTTGATACATAGTTTCTCACAACCTCTTAAGCTGATATTTATAGAGGACAATTTTATTCATATATTTTTTCATTTCCTTATATTAAGCTTAAACTATTATTTCATTGTCCATATCACATGCTATTTTCCTATTTAAGCATTTTCTCTTTTGCTTCATTTTCTGGAACCAAAAGATGCACTAGAAATTCCTGATTGTCTTCTCCAAAATAATAATAATTGGAAAAAACCACAAAATAGTCATCTAGATCAAGGCTGAACATACACAATAAAAATCAAAATTATTGAAAAATGAAATGAACACATTTGTTAAGTTAATGTTAGTACATATAAGATAAGAAACATTCATCTTAACAAGAATCGCAAAGTTAGGTTAAATTTTTATCTTGCCTGTCTGGTAAATTGATATGTGGGGTGGGAGCATGTAGGAATATTTTTAAAAGCATGATTTGTAACCATAACATCTGAATTAGAGTCTCGGTTCTACTACTTTCTGATCACGTGAACTGATAAAAAATCATTTACTTGAAATGGGTTTCAGTGGCTTCATATAAACAAATGGGACCATAATGATTATAACTATACAAACTTTTTCAGAGAAATAAATAAGACAATAAATGAATTTTTTTTGCAACTGTAAAGTATCATACATAAGCAATGAATTATTCTTTTCTTGAAAAATCTTCTTGTACAATGTTTGCATTCATTGGAGAAAAAGTATGTTTCAGAAGTTTATCTGAACTCTTTGATGCTCTTCAAATGAGATATTTGATCAAGGGTGGCAACATGCTACAGGAAAGGCTGCTGAAAACACCTGAGTAATGCTCTGTTCCCTTTAGATACATCTTCCTCCACCTGTGTGCTAAAGTCCACAGTCTGTATCTCAGAAGTTATGATTAAGCATATGCTTAGCTTTATATTGAGATCATTGGTTGGGCTTTATTTGACAAAAGAAATGAGGCTTCTAAATCTTACCCATTTGGGGTAAAGGAAAATTTGTCCACACTCACATTCTCTTTGTTGTTGTTGTTGTTATTTTATTGTTGTTGCTGTTTATATACATAATATATATAACTTTTAAAATTTATTTTAAAGACGTGGAGTACAATTAAGGGTTAGATATACAAATGTTCATTATGCAGGTACCCTTGTTGATGAATTGTGCCCCTCCCTCCCTTGGCAGTTTCCCTCAACTGCCAGTCCTACCCCCCCCCAGGTAGTTTCCCACTACTGCCAATCCCTTTCTTATAGTATTATGATAATTGTTCAATGTCCGCTTATGAGTGAGAACATAGGTACTCTGTTCTTTGTTTATGTGATAGATCACGGCACACTCACATTCTTGCTAAGCATCACCCACAATCAAGCTAGGCTAATCAGTGATCATCTAACAAGAGAATAAAATACTACTCTGAAACTTAAAGGGGATTTTAAGATCTGATATTTTAGAATAGAGGAAAATACTGAAAACTTTAACATGTCATCTGTCACTTTTCTAGACTCCTATAGCATATAGTCTGTACCAAATAACATAACATTTTATTATAAAGTTTGCATGGTTTTTTAGTTGTTTCATAAGTTTATGGCAGCAGTAATTGTTGGAAAGAGGACTCAAGAGATGAGCTGTGCTAATTGGACAAGACATATTCTGTTCTCATTTTCATTATGTATAAAATTGAGGGAGTTGGTATAGAATCAGAGGTTGCAAACAGTATTCTAAAAAAAATTCTGGACAAAGTCTGTTTGTCCAGTGTAGTATTAGCTATTTTTAAATGCCTTTAGGTGGGCCAAATACTCTCCAGGTCTACAGAAAGCTCTCACCATTTCTTGTATTACACCCTGACATTTCACACATTTGTGTCGCCTATGTGGGCTCTAAAGACAATATAGTTTTGAGTTCTAGAATAGATTATAAGCTAATTTATTACCAGTTTAAACATTCTATGAGAGTGATAAAGTAGAATTCAACCTAGACCTTGAAAATTGGATCATTTCAACAGGGATTCCTATATTGTCAATATGACCATATAAATTAATCTGGAAATAATACCATACAAACATTTTTTTAAATGCTTGATAAAATATTATTTTTAAAAAAACCTTATAGCAGACTTTGTTAAAGAATAAGACATTATAACAGCCAATTAGGAGAAATAAGTTCTAGCGTTCTATATCATTGTAGGATGATTATAGTCAACAATAATATATTATACTGTTTCAATAGCTAGAAGGAGGATATTGAATGTTCTCAACACAAAGATATAATAATAAATGTTTCAGATGATGGATAGGCTAATTATGCTGATCTGTTCACTATACATTATATGTGCCGAAATATCACTATGTACCCCATGAATATGTACAATTATTATTTGTCAATAAAAAATAAAAATATAAAATAGGTTATTTTTAAAACTTATAGCAGACTTATATGTAAAAAATAAAATGCTAATAGGCAAGGAATATCAAGAAGAAGAACAAGAAAAAGGAGAATCAGAGAAGGAGGAGGAGGAGGAGGAGGAGGAAGAAGAGGAATAGGAGAGGAGGAGAATGGAAAATCAGAGCAGTAAGCAAAAGAGTTAATACTAATCACGCTCTGTCCACAAAAAAAAAAAAAATCAGGAAAAGACTTGGAAGTTATGGGATGATGAAGTTACTTGGGCATAAAAACCACGTAAAGAAAAGATTCAAGGCCTTGAGACTATGCAAAAGGGAATTTGGAAGTGAGATTCCTACATAAAGATGGGACCTTCAAAGCCTATACTTTAGGTAAAATGGGAAAATCAATAAGATCCACCAACTGGCCTCAAGAGATAACTAGGGAGCTTGTTGCTCTGAACTAAAGAAAATAGAAGTTTTCCATTAGAATTCAGAACCTCTGTCCCATTTCTTACTTAAGGTTAGAGCAAAAATGGCAGTAGTTCTTATATGGTCCAAGCATGCAGAAAATTGACTTAAATTTAATTCTTAGCCAGTGATAATCTAAGGGTACAAGATATAAGTGAAATGCAACACCATTCTGGAAGGATGTTCCCATGACCAAGGTGATAGAGGATTCTCACAGGAAGAAACCAACTCCATTTAAGATAAATTAAGTTTTTCAAATTAACAAAATATGAAATGAAATAACTCAATCACTACAAATCCTCGATAATGTTTCTCCTCTTTCTCGAGTCTGCTCAGAATCTGAGGTGACTAAAGAACAATCTGAGAAAGACTGTAAAAATAAATATTTTGAATGGTTAACTATAAAAAAGGAATAATTGAAAGCATAAGAAAAAAATAGACACAAATTTTAAAATAGGTCAATTTAACCAAAACAAGAATAAACATTTACAGATGAAAATACTATATATACAAAACTTCAACGGATGAATTAAGTAACAAATTAGGTAAGGCTAAATATAAAATTAGTGAATTGAATACAGAATGCAACATAGCATAATAAAGATATAAGCTGTATGAAAGCAAGATTTAAGAGTAAGGAAGGCTGGACGCAGTGCTCAAGCCTATAATCTCAGCATTTTGAGAGACTGAGGAGAGAGGATTGCCTGAGCCCGGGGGTTCGAGACCAGTCTGGGTAACTTGGTAAGACCTCGTCTCTACAACAAATCAAAAAATTAGCTGGGCGTGATGGCACATGCCTGTAGTTCCAGCTACTTGGAGGACTGAGGTGGAAGGGTTACCTGAGTCCAGCAGGTCGAGGCTGCAGTGGCCGGGAGTGTGCCACTGCACACCAGTCTCGGCAACAGAGTGAGACTCTGACTTAAAAAAAAAAAAAAAGGAGTAAGGAAGAACACACGAGAAGGTATTATACTTCTTGATGAAGATCTTGAAGAAGAGAATAGAGTGATTAAGGTAGAAGCAATATTGTAAAAGATCAGGAAAAATTGTCCATAATAATGAAATATATGCAGGCTCAGATTCAAGAAGCACAAGGAGATCCCCGGGGGAAAAAAATGCATAAGTAGGTGCATTGTAGTGAAATTATAGTAGAGCAAAGGAAAACAAGTGACTCTAAAATCAACCAGAAAGAAAAAGAAGACATTTCTTAGAAAGCACTGAAAATAATCACCCGAGAGTAGACCTTTTCTGATGTATTCCAAAAATGATACTCCCAAAATTTTGTGGGGAAATGAAGAACTCATGTGATTCATAATAACAATTTTTCATAGTACACCAGTTATAAACCTCTGATTTTTCAAGTAGGAGAGAAAACTATAGTTTTACATGGTGGCTAACAACTGATAATGACCAACAGTCCTTTAAAAAATACGTATGGAGTTCATTAATAAAGAATGTAGCTGGTTATAATGAACTCTCAAACCACAATGGTATAACTTTCATTCTCCCACTCAAAACATATTTGAATACTGATGAGTGAGATTACCACCATTCTAGAGATCGTCATGAAACTGTTCTCAGCTATGAAAAAAGAAATAAACCATTACTGTACAATTACATGAACAGTATCAAATTATATATTAATGTGACTTGACACCACTTTTGAGAAGGATTCTACAAAGGCATAGCCTACCTTGACAGAGACCTCTAATGGTTCACATATCTCTATTGTATGGTGGGCTTGCTGTTGTTCTTAAAATGTATTTATTTAACTGCATTATAAGCACTAGTGGAGAAAAAGAAGATGCACAGTGTTCTTTTAAGTTGAGAAATCTAACAGCAAAGTTAGAATCTTTTCTTGATTGATTTATTTTTTTCCCTTGTCTTTACAACTACAAAGGCTTCTAGTTCTGAATTAAAACATATTGATCACTGAAGTAGTTCTATTAAGCAGCTTTACTTACAGGAGTTAAATGCCAAACACCATTTTCATTAATGTTTGCATGAGGCTCAGCTGTCTAAGTTACAAATGTACTCTTAATCCTTGAGGTTCTCACATCATTAATCAAAAGGAAGAGAAAAGTGTGCTTCTTGTTTGTTTGTTCCTTAAATCCACATCCTGTATAACTCCAGATGTAAGAAAACCATTTTGAGCATGTTTAACTTTAATTTCCTTGCAATGTTTGGGGCCTTTTTCTCATGGAAATCTAATTGATTCTAAAAGTTTAATAGCAATGTACTGTACACATATGGATGATAAGGAGAAGGCAAAAAAATTAAAATACATAAGTAGGCATTCAACATACACTTTCAGAGAGTGAATAAATGAAGACCATATATACACCCCATGAAATCAACCCTCTTTATTTATTTATTTATTTATTTATTTATTTTGAGTTGGAGTCTCACTCTGTCGCCCAGACTGGAGTGCAGTGGCCGCGCCCGCCCACCGCAGCCTGGACCTTCTGGGCTCTGGTGATCTTTCCGCCTCAGCCTTCCAAGTATCTGGAACTACAGGCGTCTGCTACCACACCCAGCTAATTTTTGATTTATTGTTGAGATGTGGTCTCGTCAAGTTGCCCAGGTGGGTCTCGAACCTGCGGGCTCAAGCAATCCACTCACCTCAGCCTCCCAAGGCGCGGGATTACAGGCTGAGCCACCGAGCCCGGCTGAAATCAACCCTCTTAATAGCATAGTCTAAACTTTCTATATCTTCATAATATTTCATGTAACGTATTTATCAGTCACAGAAAGAAACTTGTTAAAATATTATATTATGAATGTGGCTTTCTCAGTTTCCCTTTGTGGTTCTGTTCATTTTTATTTTTATATTTTGAAGCTCTGTTAAGTACCTTAATATTCTAAATAATATTTGTATCTTTTGGTAGTTATGACTTTATGCATAATGATATTTATTTAAAATGTATTCTGTTTGTTATCACTTTAATTGCACCATGCTTAGTTGGTTGTATTTGTCTGATATAAATATTTACTTCTTTACTTTTTGTCTTAAGGATTTATTCTACTTCGAGAGAAGTTCTACTTCTAGTATTAAGAAATAAGAGTTTAATTAACTGATCCTTCTGAATATAATAGCTATGCATTTTGTAAAAAGTACAAAAAAAGTAACTGTTTTTCAGCTTTAAAAAAGTAGGTAGATTTTTTTCTGGGGAGTGAAAATATGTAGTAAGTGATCCAAATGGAATAAGTATTTCCCCTCTCTCCCTTCCTTCTTTCTTTAATCTTTTTTCTTTGTAACTTTACATTGAGAGCAGTCAGAATCATTACATTGGTGCTAGGGTGTAAAAGTCTTTTTTTTTTGGTCACAATATTCAGGTAATAGAACCTGAATGACAGAGATTAAAAGAGAATAAGGGATAACCTAGGAAATAAAAGAAACAGGAAAAAAACAAACAAAAAAACACCAAAAAACAAAAAACCAATATTCTGTGTCTAAACCCAGCCTGAGTCTCTAGTTTACACCTGAATCCTACATGCATAGGGAAACCTGAAATCAGCTTATAACTAAGACCTAAGAAGCTGAACTTAGTTCTAGGCTAATGTTTACAACTGGTATGACTGTTTTAGCTTGAATCTAACCAAGTTAATTGCTTGCTAAGACCAAAACATCAACACTCTTAAGAATAATATAACAAAAATCTAAAGTTTTCAAAACAAATATTTAAACTGAAAGCCAGGACAAAGTAATTCTATGTCAAAGAAAACACAACAGATGCCAATCCTGAGACTACCTAGATGTTGGAATTATCAGGTGAGAACTTTATTCTTTATAACTTTGCTCAATGTGGTAAAAGAAAATATATTGGCTGGGCTCGGTGACTCAGCCTGTAATCCCACGCCTTGGGAGGCTGAGGTAAGTGGATTGCCTGAGCCCGTGGGTTCGAGACCCGCCTGGGCAACTTAGCGAGACCTCATCTCTACAATAAATCAAAATGAGTCGGGCATGGTAGCACGCGCCTGTAGTTCCAGCTACTTGGAAGGCTGAGATGGAAGGATCGCCGGAGCCCAGCGAGTCGAGGCTGCAGTGGCCGGGAGTAGCCACTGTACTCCTGTCTGGGTGACAGAGTGAGACTCCAACTCAAAAAAAAAAAAAAAAAGTTGTAATAAATGACAAAATTGAAAATTGCATATGAAATGCTAACAAGTTAAATAAAATAAATTCAAATTTTAAAACTAACAAATGCAACATCTAAAATTGAAATTTCATTGAATAGGTTTAATCATGCAATGGAGATGACAAAGTAAAGAATCAGTGAACTTTCACACATTAATGAAAATCATCCAATGCAAATGAGTATAGCCTAAACATCAATTAACAAATGAAAATGTAATTATGAAATTATTGACTAATTCAAAAATTAGCAGGAAAGGGGAAACATATAAATAAAAACCACAAGAAAAAAGCTAAACCAAATAATAAAATATTAGGCCTGAATCAAATCGCATAATCAATTATATTATGTGTTAATGACCTCAATACTTCAATTAAAAGTTTTAGATATTATCAGAATAGATAAAAGAACAAGAATCAACTGTGTTGTCCATAAATATGCATTTTAAGCATAAAGAGAGAGATAGGTTTGGAGAAAAGTGGATAGAAAAAGATATACCATACAAACATTAAGTATAAGAAGGCTGGGGTAGTTATATTAATGTCAGATAAAATAGACTTACATAAAAAATTTTCACTAGATACAGAGGGACATTTCAAAACAATAGTCAATTCTCCAGGAAATCACATCAAGTGATATATATATATATATATATATATATATATATACTAACAACAGATTTTCAATATTTACACGTATACACTATTGACATAACTAAAGAGAGAAATAGACATCTCCATAAGTTACAGTAAGACGTTTCAACACATTTCTGTCATCAGTTGACAGAACAACTAAGACAAAAACTCAGTAAAGACAGAGAATGTAAATAACTCTGTTAACTACCCTGACCTAAGTGATATAGTTAGAACACTACACTAACTGCAGAATACATCTTTAAAATGAACATGGTATGTTCACCAGCTTAGACCATTTTCTGCACCATGACACAAGTCCCAATAAATGCAAAATCATCAAAATATTACAGAACAATTTATCTGATAACAGTAAAATTAAAATACCGGGTGGCCGAGGTGAGAGGATTGCCTGAACCCACGGGTTTGAGACCAGCCTAGGCAACATGGCAGGACCTCATCTCTACAATAAATCAAAAAATTAGCCGGGCGTGGTGGTGCACACCTGTAATTCCAGCTACTTGGAGGTTGAGGCAGAAGGATCGCCTGAGCCCAGCAGGTTGAGGCTGCAGTGGCTGTGAGTATGCATTGCACTCCAGCCTGGGTGACAGAGCGAGACTCTGATGCAAAAAAACAAACAAAAACAGTCAGACACCTGTGAAAATGCCATTATGTTTTCTTTTAAAACCAAGCATGGCTGCAGTAAGAAAAGAGGAACACATGACTGTAAATCATTTAAATTGCCAAAAAATTTTGCTTGCATAATTGAAGGTAAGGTAGATATGTTGTGTGAAATGGCAGCTCCTCAATTTCAACAGCAAGAAAAGTATGACTGCACTGACAGTGTGTCTTAATGGATCTAGTTTTCTTCTGAGAATCAAGAGAGGTAATATTGAACATAGAAGCATACAGGTGATTCATATTTCCAGGAAGCATTCTCTATTTGTGGCATTGTGATTGGGATTGTGAACCACCTTCAGCTGTCTATTTCCTTTGGCTACAAAACAAAAATTAAAAGAACACTCACAAAATATGCTTAGGCACAAATAAATCTACTTGTAGCTTAGAATAGGGTCCTTTCCTAAGAAAATAACTTTCTACAAATAATGTGTCTAGAAGAAATATCATCTCATTCAAAGATAAGAACAAAAAAATTATAACAGACACAGAATGTATACAGTTATACTTCCAGAAACATGGGAGACGGGGACAGGAAAAGCATGTGGAAATTAAAACAAACAAACGAAAAACTTACCAAAACAAGGTTGCAACATTAAAGATGAAAAGTATGACAAAATATTTTACCATAACATTTTTTAAAATCGCTAAAGCAATATCCTCTCTAGAAGAACATAATGAAGAGATGTAAAAGGTACTGAAATATAGAGACAACAGATGGAAATATGACAAGCTTGAACACTTCAGAAAAAAATCAAAGAAAAATAAACACACCAAAGAAATAAAGGCAAAATTAGAACTAGGACAAGGAAAAATAAATACTACAATAAATACAGTGAGTATCAAATAGAGTAAGAAAAAATGAGCAGAATTCAATTTAAAAAAATGCTATGAGAATTAAAGAGAAAATGAAATAGAAGAAAGAAAAAATCTAATGTGCACACAATTGGAGTCTCTGAATAAGATTTTTTGAAGTAATAAAAGAGAAAAAGTGTTATGGTATAAATCAAAAAGACTTTTCAGAAATAAAGATAAAACTAGAATCCATATATTGAAAGTATACACTACAACCCCTGGAAAACTGACAATGAATGGTCAACGCTGAAGTATATCTTAGTAAAATAACTGAATCTCAAAGATGAAAAGTATTTTGAATATTCAGTCAGAGATGCCAAATAACTAGTTTGGAGAAAATAATTAGGCTGCCTTCACATTACTCCACAACAGCAGTCAATTCTAGAAGAAAAATTTTATAAAATCTTCAAGAAAATAAAGGCAGCTCCAAAAATTGTCAATGAAGAAATAACTGGGGAAACCTTATCAAAACACTATTTATTATTGAAGCTCTAGGACTAATGCTAAAACAAGTATGGGGATTATGGTACCAGAATGGAATATAAATACTATAAACTTTGAGTATAAAATGTGATAGGATAAAGTGGAGAGATAGGAGTTCATCTATGCATACTTATGTCTTTATCTCTAATATTCAGGGCAAAAAAATATTAAAATTAACATATGCAGTAATAGAAGCATAATATTATTTAGAAGTATAAAGTCCAAAAATAAGAACAATTCATAATTAGCTATAATTAGATGATGAATAAAAAGGAAGGTGAAGGAAAAAAAAGAGAAATAAAGTAGATAAAATAGTACATTGTTTAACATAAAAGATTCTAGAACCAGACTACCTGTATTTATATCCTAACTCCAGGCGGGCTCGGTGGCTCAGCCTATAATCCCGTGCCTTTGGGAGGCTGAGGTGAGTGGATTGCCTGAGCCCGCAGGTTCAAGACCTCATCTCTACAATAAATCAAAAAATCAGCCGGGCGTGGTAGCGCATGCCTGTAATTCCAACTACTCGGAAGGCTGAGGAGGAAGGATCGCCAGAGCCCAGCAGGTCGAGGCTGCGGTGTCGGGAGTGGCCACTGCACTCCAGTCTGTGTGACAGAGTGAGACTCCAACTCAAAAAATAAAATAAAATAAAATAAAATAAATCCTAACTCCAATAGTTTCTAGCTTCAAAACCTTGAACAAATTGCTTAACCTTTTCTGCCTTGGTTGTTCAGCATAAAAAATTATTTTATGTATCCCCTATCATAAATATATTCATCAGGATAGTTCGGTAGAAACAAAAGCTGCTCTTGGTGTTCCAAAAAGGAAGGATTTTTACACAGGGTTTTGTAGTTTTGTTTTTATTGTACTGTCCACCTATTACTACTGCCACCCTTTTCTACAGTATCCTCTGCATTGCACAGAAGAAATCTGAAACTACATTTTTCAGAATCCCTTTCCTTATGTGGTTCCAGATTAAAGTCTTTCCAAAAAAGGCACTTGTATGAAATCATAAAGACAGAAGAAGAGAACCAGTTGGCAACTGTGAACAGTGGATGGCAATAGTGAGCGGTTGCATGAACAGTTAGTAGATAGTTTTCTAGTGGCTGAAGATACTTGAAAGTAACCTTCTGAAAAATCACTCTTTTAAAACTACAGGCAGCTGAGATTAGTGATGGTGGTTGTTTTCTTTTTGTTTTTTTTAGATTCCTCATGCTTATTTTAGCTTCTGGATAAATTTCCATGAATCACTTTTTAAAATATATATATAATGCTGGAAGCAGCCGAGATAGTCACATGGGTTTTCTAATAATCCTGCTACTTCTTGATCTTATAATTCCAGCAGAAGCTTTCCTGACCTTTACTTCACCAGCTCTGATAAAGGCTTGTGAGCCTCTAAGTCCCTGTATTGATTTTTTTCCTACAGAATTCCTAAAAAGAATATTTGGGAAAGGAGGGGCCTCAGGATGGCTAACTAGAGCCATCTGGTAGTGATCTCCTCCACAAAAAAGAAGCAAAACAGTGAGTAGATAATCACAATTTGAATAGAGCATCTAAGAGAGAATATAGGAATTCAACACAGAAGTGACAGGAAACATTTAAGTCAAGGAAGAATAGAGAAGCAAAGCAACCTGCTTGGTCATGATCAGCTGGGAGCCTAGAAAGGCTCCCCAGTGTGGGGAAAGGGGTAAGTGAGAGATTCCCAGTGGTCTGCGTTACCACCGTGGGCTCCTGCAATTCTAGCCATGAGAGAGCCCCTTCACCCTGGCAGGCTGTGAAACTAACATAGAGACTGTGTGACAACATTGCTCCAGAGAGGAAACTCAAGGTAAGTCCTACACATCCCCTGAGTCCCAAGCAGCTGCAGCACAGCACCATTTTGAGTGTCCAGCCCCCTCCAGGCTGCATCCTGCCTTGGCGACCAGCAGCCCCTTTATCACCACCTCCCTGAAGCCTCATTGACAGCCCCTACCCACAGTCGTTGCCATAGAAGGTTGCTGTTGCCATGGCCAAAGTGCAAGCCATTGTCAGTGACCCCACTGCCTTCAGCAGTGGAATGGCTGCACATATTTAAGCACCCTGAGGACAGGCTACTCTACCCTCAGCCACCACCTAGGGCCAAAGTGCACACTCCCCAGCCACCTGCCTATGGCTACTGCCACTGAAAACAGCCTCTCACTCCCAAAAAGCATGGCTACGGTGCAGCCACTGCTGCCTCCAACATGAGCATTC
This sequence comes from Carlito syrichta, assembly GCF_000164805.1. NCBI lineage: Eukaryota > Metazoa > Chordata > Mammalia > Primates > Tarsiidae > Carlito > Carlito syrichta. Next base: position 158,724 of record NW_007247236.1, on the reverse strand, counting down.
CAATGGGGGACCGGGGATCGCCCTGCCCCTGTCTACAACAACCAGTGCCGGCACACACCACTAGGGATCTGAGGATAGGCTGAACCAACCTGACTCTGACCTCACAGTCACTGAGCACACCATAGAAGGACCTGAGGATCACCAACTCATTTTTTAAAAAGATGCCCAGAACATATGAGGAGAGGACAGCTTCTTTAATAAATGGTGCTGGGAAAACGAAATATCCACATGCAGAAGAATGAAACTAGACCACTATCTCTCACCATATACAGAAATCAACTTAAAATGGATTAAAGACCTAAACCTAAGACCCACCACTAGAAGAAAACATGAAGGAAACCCTTCTGGACATTGGTATAGGCAAATATTTTATTAATAAGTGTTGGGAGCCGGCCATGGAGGCCCACTGAGCGTTAGGGATCAGGAAGGGCTGTTGACCCCAAGACCACTAGGATGCGTTTGGGAGCTGTTGACCCCATTTCCTCCCCCTTTCTACTCAGCAATAACAAGATTAAGCTCCTGTGAGCTCAAAACACAAAAACTCTGAGACCGGGACAAACACAAGCTAACTTTAGAAGCTCATTGCTCCCATTCTTCCACAAACTGTAGTTTTGGCTTTCACACAACTTATAATTCAAACTCGTGTCACATCTAAGAGCCTTAGTATTGGTCACAGGCT